>NC_091218.1:1785720-1806511 GCF_040958095.1 Procambarus clarkii | reverse complement strand
TGGGTCACATTTTGCCCAAACCCCCATGCAGTTTGCAAAATATCCTAAACATCCTAAATTCGACCTTTGAGCCTAATTTTGTAGCCAAATTATGGCTCTCTGCTCGTATTCGCAGTTTGAAATTACGACTTTTTATACTGAAAATATGCTAATTACTAAGAGCGGCGATGGATCACATTTTGCCCAAACCCTCCATGCAGTTTTCAAAATATCCCAAACATCCCAAATTCGACCCTTGAGCCTAATTTTGGAGCCAAATTCTGACTCTCTGCACGTATTCGCAGTTTGAAATTACGTCTTTTTATACTGAAAATATGCCAATTACTGACACCAGCGAAAGGTCACATTTTGCCCAAACCCCCCTGCAGTTTTCAAAATATCCCAAATATCCCAAATTCGACCCTTGAGCTATATTTTGGAGTCGTCATTTCATAAAAAGTCGTCATTTCAAACTGGAAATAAGTGCAGAGAGCCTGAATTTGGCTCCAAAATATAGCACAAGGGTTGAATTTTGGATGTTTTGGATATTTTGTAAACTGCAGGAAGGGTTCGGGCAAAATGTGATCAATCGCTGCTTTCAGTAGTTGTCATATTTTCGGTATAAAAAGTCGTAACTTCAAACTGCGAATACGTGCAGAAAGCCAGAATTTGTGTTCAAAATAATTCTTATGGGTCGAATTTGGGATGATTGGGATATTTTGAAAACTGCAGGGCGGGCTTGGGCAAAATGTGATCCATCGCAGCTCTAAGTGTTAGCATATTTTCAGTATAAAAAGACGTAATTTCAAACTGCGAATACGTGCAGAGAGTAAGATTTGGCTCCAAAATTAGGCTCAAGGGTCGAATTTGGGATTTGGATATTTTGGAAAACTGCAGGGGGGTTTGGGCAAAATGTGATCCATCGCGCTCAGTAATTGACATATTTTCGTATAAAAAGTCGTAATTTTAAACTGCGAATACGTGCAGAGAGCCAGAATTGGCTCAAAATTAGGCTCAAGGTCGAATTTGGGATGTTTGGTTATTTGAAAACTGCAGGAGGGATTAGGCAAAATGTGTCCATCGTCGCTCCAGTAATTGCATATTTTGGTATAAAAAGTCGTCATTTAAACTGCGAATCGTGCAGAGAGCCAGACTTTGGTTTCAAAATTAGCTCAAGGTCGAATTTAGGATGTTTGGGTTATTTTGAAAACTGCACGGGGTTTGGGCAAAATGTGTCCATCGCTGTCAGTAATTGGCATATTTTCAGTATAAAAAGACGTAATTTCAAACTGCGAATACGTGCAGAGAGTCAGATTTGGCTCCAAAATTAGGCTCAAGGGTCGAATTTGGGATATTTGGGATATTTTGAAAACTGCAGGGGGGTTTGGGCAAAATGTGACCTTTCGCTCTTAGTAATTAGCATATTTTCAGTATAAAAAGTCGTAATTTCAAACTGCGAATACGTGCAGAGAGCCAATTTGGCTCCAAAATTAGGCTCAAGGTCGAATTTAGGATGTTTAGGATATTTTGCAAACTGCAGGGGGGTTTGGGCAAAATGTGACCCATCGCTCCTATCAGTAATTGGCATATTTTCAGTATAAAAGTCGTAATTTTAGACTGCGAATACGCGCAGAGAGCCAGAATTTGGCTCCAAAATAATTCTTATAGGTCGAATTTGGGATGATTGGGATATTTTGAAAACTGCAGGGAAGGTTTGGGCAAAATGTGATCCATCGCCCTCTCAGTAATTGGCATATTTTCGATATAAAAAGTCGTAATTTTAAACTGCGAATACTTCAGAGAGCAGAATTTGCTCCAAAATATACAAGCGTCGAATTTGGGATGTTTGGGATATTTTGAAAACGGCAGGAGAATTGGGCAAAATGTGATCCATCGCCGCTTACAGTAATTGGCATATTTTCGATATAAAAAGTCGTAATTTCTAACTGCGAATACGTGCAGAGCGCCAGAATTTGGCTTCAAAATATGGCTCAAGGGTCGACTTTTGGATGTTTTGGATATTTTAAAAAGTGCAGGGAGGGTTTGGGCAAAATGTGATCCATCGTCGCTTCAGTAAATGGCATTTTTTCGGAATAAAAAGTCGTAATTTCAAACTGCGAATACGTGCAGACAGCCAGAATTTGGCTCCAAAATATAGCTTAAGGGTCGAATTTGGGAAGTTTGGGATATTTTGAAACTGCAGGGGGGTTTTGGCAAAATGTGACCCATCGCCGCTCTCAGTAATTTGCATATTGTCGGTATAAAATGAAAATATTTCAAACTGCGAATACGTGCAGAGAACCCGATATTGGCTCCAAAATATGTCTCAAGCGTCGAATTGGGGATGTTTGGGATATTAAAAAAACGGCGAGGGGGGGTGGCCAAATATGACCCATCTCTGCTTCTAGTAATTTGCATATTCTCGATATAAAATGTCGTAATTTCAACCTGCGAATATGTGCAGAGAGCCAGAATTTGGCTCCAAAATATGGCTCTAGGGTCGAATTGGGGATGTTGGGGATATTTTGAAAACTGAAGGGAGGGTTTGGGCAAAATATGACCCATCGCTGCTTTCAGTAATTTGCATATTTTCAGTATAAAAATTCGTAGTTTCAATCTGCGAATACGTGCAGAGAGCCAGAATTTGGCTCCAAAATAATTCTTAAGGGTCGAATTTGAGATGTTTGGGATATTTCGAAAACTGCAGGGAGGGTTTGGGCAAAATGTGATCCATCGCCGCTCTCAGTAATTAGCATATTATTTTGTATATGGATTTTGTATTTACAGTCTCCGTGGTGTTGTGGTAAGACACTCGCCTGGCGTTCCGCTAGCGTTATGTCATTGGTTCGTATCCTGGCCGGGGAGGATTTACTGGGCGCATTTCCTTAGCTGTAGCCTTTGTTTTACGCAACATTAAAATGTGTACTTGGATGAAAAAACGATTCTTCGCGGCAGGGGATCGTATTCCAGGGATATGCCCGAAACGCTACGCGTACTAGTGGCTGTAATAGAATATAACAACTCTTGTATATATCTCAAAAAAAAAAAAAAATAAATAAATAAAAATTCGTAATTTCAAACTGCGAATACGTGCAGAGAGCCAGAATTTGGCTCCAAAATATGACTCAAGGTTCGAATTTGGGATGTTTGGGATATTTTGAAAACTGCAGGGGGAGTTTTGGCAAAATGTGACCCATCGCCGCTCTCAGTAATTGGCATATTGTCGGTATAAAATGAAATAAATTCAAATTGCGAATACGTGCAGAGAGCCCGAATTTGGCTCCAAAATATGTCTCAAGCGTCGAATTTGGGATGTTTGGGTTCTTTTGAAAATTACAGGGAGGGATTAGGCAAAATGTGGTCCATCGTGGCACTCAGTAATTGGCATATTTTTGGTATAAAAAGACGTCATTTCAAACTGGAAATACGTGCAGAGTGCCTGAATTTTGCTCCAAAATATAGCACAAGGGTTGAATTTGGGATGTTTTGGATATTTTGCAAACTGCAGGAAGGGTTTCGGCAAAATGTGATCAATCGCCGCTTTCAGTAATTGTCATATTTTCGTTATAAAAAGTCGTAATTTCAAACTGCGAATACGTGCAGAAAGCCAGAATTTGTGTTCAAAATAATTCTTATGGGTCGAAATTGGGATGTTTGCGATATTTTGAAAACTGCAGGGACGGCTTGGGCAAAATGTGATCCATCGCAGCTCTAAGTAATTAGCATATTTTCGGTATAAAAAGTCGTAATTTCAAACTGCGAATACGTGCAGAGAGCCAGAATGTGGCTCCAAAATTAGGCTCAAAGGTCGAATTTAGGATGTTTAGGTTATTTGAAAACTGCAGGGAGGGATTAGGCGAAATGTGGTCCATCGTCGCTCTCAGTAATTGGCATATTTTTGGTATAAAAAGTCGTCATTTCAAACTGGGAATACATGCAGAGAGCCAGAATTTGGCTTCAAAATATGGCTCAAGGGTCGACTTTTGGATGTTTTGGATATTTTGAAAAGTGCAGGGAGGGTTTGGGCAAAATGTGATCCCTCGCCGCTCTCAGTAAATGGCATTTTTTCGGAATAAAAAGTCGTAATTTCAAACTGCGAATACGTGCAGACAGCCAGAATTTGGCTCCAAAATATAGCTTAAGGGTCGAATTTGGGAAGTTTGGGATATTTTGAAACTGCAGGGGGGTTTTGGCAAAATGTGACCCATCGCCGCTCACAGTAATTTGCATATTGTCGGTATAAAATGAAAATATTTCAAACTGCGAATACGCGCATAGAACCCGATTTTGGCTCCAAAATATGTCTCAAGCGTCGAATTGGGGATGTTTGGCATATTAAAAAAACTGTTGGGGGGGCAAAATATGAACCATCGCTGCTTTCAGTAATTTGCATATTCTCGATATAAAATGTCGTAATTTCAACCTGCGAATATGTGCAGAGAGCCAGAATTTGGCTCCAAAATATGGCTCAAGGGTCGAATTTGGGATGTTGGGGATATTTTGAAAACTGCAGGGAGGGTTTGGGCAAAATATGACCCATCGCTGCTTTCAGTAATTTGCATATTTTCAGTATGAAAATTCGTAGTTTCAAACTGCGAATACAAGTAGAGAGCCAGAATTTGGCTCCAAAATAATTCTTAAGGGTCGAATTTGAGATGTTTGGGGTATTTTGAAAACTGCAGGGAGGGTTTGGGCAAAATGTGATCCATCGCCGCTCTCAGTTATTAGCATATTTTTTGTATATGGATTTTGGAGTTACAGTCTCTGTGGAGTAATGGTAAGACACTCGCCTGGCGTTCCGCTAGCGTTATGTCATTGGTTCGTATCCTGGCCGGGGAGGATTTACTGGGCGCATTTCCTTAGCTGTAACCTTTGTTTAACGCAACATTAAAATGTGTACTTGGATGAAAAAACGATTCTTCGCGGCAGGGGATCGTATTCCAGGGATTAATTAATGAAAACATCCTTGGCAAATGCTTTCGCAGTAGTTATGGCTGACGGGTCGAATTTAAGATGTTAGGGATATTTTGAAAACTGCAGGGGGGTTTGGGCAAAATGTGACCTATCGCTGCTTTTAGTTATTGGCATATTTTCAGTATTAAAAATCGTAATTTCAAACTGCGAATACGTGCAGAGAGTCAGAATTTGGCTCAAAAATTAGGATCCAGGATCGAATTTGGGATGTTTGGGGTATTTTGAAAACTACAGGGAGGGTTTGGGCATAATGTGATACATCGCCGCTCTCAGTAATTGGCATATTTTCGGTATAAAAAGTCGTAATTTCAAACTGCGAATACGTGCAGAGTGCCAGAACTTGGCTCCAAAATATGACTCAAGCTTCGAATTTGGGATGTTTGGGATTTTTTGAAAACTGCAGGGAGTGTTTGGGCAAAATGTGATCCATCGCCGCTTTCAGTAATTGGCACATTTTCGGTGTAAAAAGTCGTAATTTCAAACTGCGAATACGTGCAGAGAGCCAGAATTTGGATCAAAAATATTGTTCAAGCGTCGAATTTGTTATGTTTTTGATATTTTGAAAACTGCAGGGAGGGATTGGGCAGAATGTGATCCATCGAAGCTTTCAGTAAAGCCCCTGCATCCCTCTCTTGAGCCTCTGCCTCACTCTCTTAAGCCTCTGCATCACTCTCCTAAGCCTCTGCATCACTCTCGTAAGCCTCTGAATCACTCTCTTGAGCCTCTGCATCACTTTCTTCAGCCTCTGCATCACTCTCTTAAGCCTCTGCTTCACTCTCTTGATCCTCTGCATCACTCTTGAGCCTCTGCATCACTCTCTTGATCGTTTGCATCACTCTCTTGAGCCTCTGCAACACTCTCTTGATCCTCTGCATCACTCTCTAGAGCATCTGCATCACTTTCATGAGCCTCTGCATCACTCTTTTGAGCCTCTGCATCACTCTCTTGAGGTCTCTGCATCACTCTCTTAAGCCTCTGAATCCCTCTCTTGAGCCTCTGCATGACTCTCTCGAGCCTCTGCATCACTCTCTTGATCCTCTGCATCACTCTCTTGAATCTCTGCATCACTCTCTTAAGCTTCTGCGTCACTCTCTAGAGCCTCTGCATCACTCTCTTCAGCTTCAGCATCACTCTCTTACGCCTTTGCTTCCCTCTCTTGATCCTCTGCATCACTCTCTTGAGCCTCTGCATCCCTCTCTTGAGCCTCTGCATCACTCTCTTGAGCCTCTGCATCACCCTCTTAAGCCTCTGCATCCCTTTTTTTGAGCCTCTGCATCACTTTCTTAAGCCTCTGCATCCTTTCTTGAGCCTCTGCATCACTCTTTTAAACTCCTGCATCCCTCTCATGAGCCTCTGCATCCCCCTCCTGAGCCTTTGCATCACTCTCTAAAGCCTCTGCATCTCTCTCTTGATCCTCTGCGTCACTCTCAGGAGATTCTGCATCACTCTCTTGGGCCCCTGCATCCCTCTCTTGAGCCTCTCCATCACTCTCTTGAGCCTCTGCATCACCCTCTTAATCCTCTGCATCCCTATTTTGAGCCCCTGCATCACTTTCTTAAGCCTCGGCATCCCTTTCCTGAGCCTCTGCATCCCTCTCTTGAGTCTCTGGTCACTCTCAAGAGCCTTTGCATCTCTCTCTTGTGCCTCTGCATCTCTTACTTGAGCCTCTGCATCCCTCTTTTTAGCCCCTGCATCCCTCTCTTGAGCCCCTGCATCCCTCTCTTGAGCCTCTGCATCCTCTCTTGAGCCTTTGCATCACTCTCTTAAGCCTCTGCATCCCATCTCTTGAGCCTCTGCATCACTCTCGTAAGCCTCTGCATCACTCTTCTGAGCCTCTGCATAACTCTCGTGAGTCTCTGCATCACTCTCTTGAGCCTCTGCATCCCTCTCGTGAGCCTCTGCAATACTCTCTTCAGCCTCTGCATCACTCTCTTAAGCCTCTGATTCCCTCTCTTGAGCCTCTGAATCCCTCTCTTGGTCTACTGCATCACTCTCCTGGGCCTGTGCATCACTCTCTTGATCCTCTGCATCGCTCTCTTGAGCCTCTGCATCACTCACTTGAGCCTTTGCATCACTCTCTTGAGCCTCTGCATCCCTCTCTTGAGTCTCTGCATCTCTCGCTTAAGCCTCTGCATCCCTCTCTTCATCCTCTGCATCACTCTCTTGAGCCTCTGCATCCCACTCATGAGCCTCTGCATCCCTCTCCTAGCTTTTGCATCACACTCTTAAGCCTCTGCATCCCTCTCTTGAGTCTCTGCGTCACTCTCAAGAGCCTTTGCATCTCTCTCTTGTGCCGCTGCATCCCTTACTTGAGCCTCCTGCATCCCTCTCTTGAGCCCCTGCATCCCTCTCTTGAGCCTCTGCATCACTCTCTTGAGCCTCTGCATCCCTCTCGTAAGCCTCTGCATCACTCTCTTAATCCACTGCATCACTCTCGTAAGCCTCTGAATCACTCTCTTGAGCCTATGCATCCCTCTCCTGAACTCCTGCATCCCTCTCATGAACCTCTGCATCCCTCTCATGAGCCTTTGCATCACTCTCTAAAGTCTCTGCAGCCCTCTCTGAGCCTCTGCATCACTCTCTTGAGCCCCTGCATCCCTCTCTCTGAACCTGTGCCCTCACTCTCTTAAGCCTCTGCATCACTCTCTTAAGCCTCTGCATCACTCTCGTAAGCCTCTGAATCACTCTCATGAGCCTCTGCATCCCTCTGAGGATGGAACTCAGAGGTTGGTCATTGACTACCGTAAGCTAAATGTAATGACTGTTGATGATAACTTTCCAATGCCTAGATTAGATGATGTATTGACAGTGTTGGTAAAGCCAAGTTTGTAAACCAAACTAGATTCCTTTAACACCAAGAGCTCGGGAGATGAGTGCATTTATAACTGCAGATGGGTTGTATGAATTCACTGTAATGCCTTTGTGCTGAAAAATGCCCCAGCAACTTTCCAGCTTCTTATGAACTTAGTGTTAAAAGACATACCACAATGTAGAGCTTACTTGGATGATATTGTAATTTTTCACAATAATTGGGAGGACCATATGATAAAGGTTTGGCTAAACTATTTAAAATGCTTAAAAGAGGGCTAATTTAACTGTAAACTTACATAAATGTACTTTTGCTAGAGCTAGTATTTCTTACTTAGGATATGAAGTGGGAAATGGGAAGGTGTTACACTCAAAAATAAAGTAAATTATATATTAGAGTATCCAGTGTTGACTAACAAGAGGGAGGTACAAAGATATCTAGGAATGTGTGCTTATTATAGGAAGTTCTGTAAAAATTTGCAGCAATTGCAGCTCGTTTGACAAACTTGCTATGTAAAAATGTAAAGTTTAGATGGTCTCAGGAATGTCAGGAAGCATTTACTAAACTAAAAGGAATGTTGTCATCTGGTCCAGTGTTAGCTACTCCTGACTACTCTAAGCCATTCAAACTATATATAGATGCTTCGGACTGGGGTGCTGGTTCTGTGCTAATGCAAGTAGATGATGAGGGTATTAATCATCCAATACATTACTATTCTAAAAAATTTACTAAATGTCAACAGAATTACTCCACAGTGGAGAAGGAGACTTTATCATTATTACTAGCTGTTAAAAAATTTGAACATTTATTTATCAGCCAATACTGTTGAAGTGTTTACTGACCACAACCCCTTAACATTTATTGCTAGGATGAAGAATTCCAACCAGAGAATATTAAGGTGGTCTTTATTGCTGCAAGATTACAATCTGGTCATCAAACATATTCCAGGAAAATTAAATGGTAGTAGCAGATGCACTTTCTAGATTGCCAAAACCTGGAGTGACATTAGGGTTTGTACTATTGCTCAGAGATGTATATATTCTTGTTTGTCTTGTGTTTATTATATATCATTTACTGTTTCTTTACAATTACTATGAAATCTGTTTGAGGTGTTAATTTTATGTGAAAAAAGTGAAATTCCTTTAAGAATTTCCCCCTTTTTTTTTTTCTCCATGGCTTAGGAGGGGTGTTACGAACCTCACCTCCTGTGGGAGGTTGGTTTTCGGTTGTAAAATGTTGGTGGACACAGGGAGAGTGTATATTAATATAAATCCCCAGCTGAGATCAGAGAGGCTGCGAGTCATCATTATTACTCCGCACAGTAAAGTACTGTAGTGCCTTCTCAGCTGGAGATCATCAGAAATGATGTGAACTTGAATAGCTTTACTATGTAAGGGAAAAATGGGACTCTATAAAAATGTATGCATGGGGGAATATAGTAAATAAATCATTAATGTGTTTGATAGCATATGTAAAGAGTAGACATTAAGGGGCAATGAGGCAAGAGAGGTGGACGCCATCTTGGACTGAAGGTGGAGGTGTATCGCTGCCGACCGTTCCTGCTATTGAGGGGTTTTTCTCCGGCCGTTCAGTCAGATAAGCCTATCCTTGTCTATATCCAGGGTTGCAAGATTGGGTAGAGTAATATTGCAGAAGTTGGAGAGGTTTTATAAGAGTCCAGGTTTCCTAGAGGCAAAAATACATGTGTTGTTGGATGATAGCGGTTTGTGGCTGGGTGCATGACACAGGAATGGGACAGTGAGCCGTGGGGTGGTCAGAGCCACTTGAGTTATAATACATAGTGATCTTATGTTGTAAGGAAACGCCTTGTTAAATATAATCCTGTGACTTGTACGTATAATTTGTGACTTGTGTACTAGGCTGTTTCCCTTACTCCTCATACACCCTAGACAACCTGGTAAGGACCACCACCACCAAATTCTCACTATCTCACTATGACAACGAAAACGTATCACGGCTGATAACATCAGTAACACACGCCCCGTGATAGTTCGTGATGGTTCGACAATTTCAAGTCAGGACTGGAAGGCTTCTTCCAGTCCTGATTTGAGCACTTTAAATCGTCCTCAGGCTTCACACATAAATGCCTGCTTGATTACCTCCTCTTATTGGAGCACACAACTAGGGGTTCCTCCTTTGCCAGGAGCTCAGCAAAGCGCGACCCTCTCTCACGACCTCTATTGCTAAGTAAGGTCACGCCGTCGTCTCGCGAGCCTCGCGGGTTTTAAATATGTATATATATATATATATATATATATATATATATATATATATATATATATATATATATATATATATATATATATATATATATATATATATATATATATATATATAAATAATATGTATATATATATATATATATATATAGCCTATACTTGCATAAACCACAAGTGAAGATAAACAATCTTTGGACAACACCCACCAGTGGGACTCGAACCCAGAAAGCACAACTACCTTCCAGTAGCTGGCATAACTAGTATGCTTTAACCCACTACGCCATCAGACCTTACAAAAGAAGTAGATAGTTCGAGATATATATATCTCAAACATCTCTACCTCCCGAAGGCACCAGATGAGTGAGGGGTCAGTCTGCAATTTTCGTCAAGCCACTGTCAATGTGAGAGAACTCGTGTCCAGCTTATAAGCCTATACTTGCATAAACCACAAGTGAAGATAAACAATCTTTGGACAACACCCACCAGTGGGACTCGAACCCAGAAAGCACAACTACCTTCCAGTAGCTGGCATAACTAGTATGCTTTAACCCACTACGCCATCAGACCTTACAAAAGAAGTAGATAGTTCGAGATATATATATCTCAAACATCTCTACCTCCCGAAGGCACCAGATGAGTGAGGGGTCAGTCTGCAATTTTCGTCAAGCCACTGTCAATGTGAGAGAACTCGTGTCCAGCTTATAAGCCTATACTTGCATAAACCACAAGTGAAGATAAACAATCTTTGGACAACACCCACCAGTGGGACTCGAACCCAGAAAGCACAACTACCTTCCAGTAGCTGGCATAACTAGTATGCTTTAACCCACTACGCCATCAGACCTTACAAAAGAAGTAGATAGTTCGAGATATATATATCTCAAACATCTCTACCTCCCGAAGGCACCAGATGAGTGAGGGGTCAGTCTGCAATTTTCGTCAAGCCACTGTCAATGTGAGAGAACTCGTGTCCAGCTTATAAGCCTATACTTGCATAAACCACAAGTGAAGATAAACAATCTTTGGACAACACCCACCAGTGGGACTCGAACCCAGAAAGCACAACTACCTTCCAGTAGCTGGCATAACTAGTATGCTTTAACCCACTACGCCATCAGACCTTACAAAAGAAGTAGATAGTTCGAGATATATATATCTCAAACATCTCTACCTCCCGAAGGCACCAGATGAGTGAGGGGTCAGTCTGCAATTTTCGTCAAGCCACTGTCAATGTGAGAGAACTCGTGTCCAGCTTATAAGCCTATACTTGCATAAACCACAAGTGAAGATAAACAATCTTTGGACAACACCCACCAGTGGGACTCGAACCCAGAAAGCACAACTACCTTCCAGTAGCTGGCATAACTAGTATGCTTTAACCCACTACGCCATCAGACCTTACAAAAGAAGTAGATAGTTCGAGATATATATATCTCAAACATCTCTACCTCCCGAAGGCACCAGATGAGTGAGGGGTCAGTCTGCAATTTTCGTCAAGCCACTGTCAATGTGAGAGAACTCGTGTCCAGCTTATAAGCCTATACTTGCATAAACCACAAGTGAAGATAAACAATCTTTGGACAACACCCACCAGTGGGACTCGAACCCAGAAAGCACAACTACCTTCCAGTAGCTGGCATAACTAGTATGCTTTAACCCACTACGCCATCAGACCTTACAAAAGAAGTAGATAGTTCGAGATATATATATCTCAAACATCTCTACCTCCCGAAGGCACCAGATGAGTGAGGGGTCAGTCTGCAATTTTCGTCAAGCCACTGTCAATGTGAGAGAACTCGTGTCCAGCTTATAAGCCTATACTTGCATAAACCACAAGTGAAGATAAACAATCTTTGGACAACACCCACCAGTGGGACTCGAACCCAGAAAGCACAACTACCTTCCAGTAGCTGGCATAACTAGTATGCTTTAACCCACTACGCCATCAGACCTTACAAAAGAAGTAGATAGTTCGAGATATATATATCTCAAACATCTCTACCTCCCGAAGGCACCAGATGAGTGAGGGGTCAGTCTGCAATTTTCGTCAAGCCACTGTCAATGTGAGAGAACTCGTGTCCAGCTTATAAGCCTATACTTGCATAAACCACAAGTGAAGATAAACAATCTTTGGACAACACCCACCAGTGGGACTCGAACCCAGAAAGCACAACTACCTTCCAGTAGCTGGCATAACTAGTATGCTTTAACCCACTACGCCATCAGACCTTACAAAAGAAGTAGATAGTTCGAGATATATATATCTCAAACATCTCTACCTCCCGAAGGCACCAGATGAGTGAGGGGTCAGTCTGCAATTTTCGTCAAGCCACTGTCAATGTGAGAGAACTCGTGTCCAGCTTATAAGCCTATACTTGCATAAACCACAAGTGAAGATAAACAATCTTTGGACAACACCCACCAGTGGGACTCGAACCCAGAAAGCACAACTACCTTCCAGTAGCTGGCATAACTAGTATGCTTTAACCCACTACGCCATCAGACCTTACAAAAGAAGTAGATAGTTCGAGATATATATATCTCAAACATCTCTACCTCCCGAAGGCACCAGATGAGTGAGGGGTCAGTCTGCAATTTTCGTCAAGCCACTGTCAATGTGAGAGAACTCGTGTCCAGCTTATAAGCCTATACTTGCATAAACCACAAGTGAAGATAAACAATCTTTGGACAACACCCACCAGTGGGACTCGAACCCAGAAAGCACAACTACCTTCCAGTAGCTGGCATAACTAGTATGCATAACTAGTATGCTGGCATAACTAGTTATGCCAGCTACTGGAAGGTAGTTGTGCTTTCTGGGTTCGAGTCCCACTGGTGGGTGTTGTCCAAAGATTGTTTATCTTCACTTGTGGTTTATGCAAGTATAGGCTTATAAGCTGGACACGAGTTCTCTCACATTGACAGTGGCTTGACGAAAATTGCAGACTGACCCCTCACTCATCTGGTGCCTTCGGGAGGTAGAGATGTTTGAGATATATATATCTCGAACTATCTACTTCTTTTGTAAGGTCTGATGGCGTAGTGGGTTAAAGCATACTAGTTATGCCAGCTACTGGAAGGTAGTTGTGCTTTCTGGGTTCGAGTCCCACTGGTGGGTGTTGTCCAAAGATTATATATATATATATATATATATATATATATATATATATATATATAAATAAATATGTATATATATATATATATATATATATATATATATATATATATATATATATATATATATATATATATATATATATATATATATATTGTGACGGTGTTCTCCCCCTTATATTTCTCCCACGCCTGCAGTAAGAGTCATGTCCACTTTACCCGAGCGTTCTCTACGTCGCAGGCATAGGTTTGGTATATGTGGGAGAAAGGAGTGTTCTCGGAGTGCCGAGAAATTTGTAAAAGAAGAGTCTTTTGGCCTGTGGTTTAGGCCCTTTAGGAAGCCAATATGGCGCTGGCTCTTCTGTTTTCCCGCCAAAACTGTGTGACGTCAGTGACACCAGATTGGTCGCCGACAGCGACGTGGCACAGGGAGCCAATGAAAACCTCCCGGGGCGAATATGACGTCACGAAGGAAGGGGGGTCCGGTCATCGCGCCGCGCTGGCGCCATCAGTCTAAGACAGACGTCAAGGAGGTCGGACGTGCGCTGGGGGGTCCTGTCAGTTGGACAGTTTACCCCGTCTCCGGAGGACTTACGCATCACCCGTGGTCTGCCATCACCTGTGGGGTCTTCCTTCGTTCATGTGTTGGACCAGAGAAGGAATTGACAGAATATTGAGCAACAAGTGCTCCAGGAACAGGTGTTGTGCAAGAGTGGAGTCTGACATGATGCAGAGGCTCAGGAGAGTGATGCAGAGGCTCAAAGGAATAATGCAGAGGCTCAAGAGAGTGATGCAGAGGCTCAAGAGAGTGATGCAGACGATCAAGAGAGTGATGCAGAGGCTCAAGAGAGTGATGCTGAGGATCAAGAGAGGGAAGCAGAGGCTTATGACAGTGATGCAGAGGCTGAAGAGGGTGATGCAGAGGCTGTAGAGAGTGATGCAGAGGCTTAAGCGAGTGATGCAGAGGCTTAAGAAAGGGATGCAGAGGCTCAAGAGAGGGATGCAGAGGCTCAAGAGAGTGATTCAGAGGCTTACGAGAGTTATGCAGAGGATCAAGAGTGTGATGCAGAGGCTCGAGAGAGTTATGCAGAGGCCTCATGAGAGGGATTCAGAAGCTTAAGAGAGTGATGCAAGGCTGAAGAGAGATTTGCAGAGGCTCAAGAGAGGGATGAAGAGGCTGAAGAGAGTGATGCAGAGGCTCAAGAGAGTTATGCAGAGGCTCAAGAGAGTGATGCAGAGGCTCAAGAGAGTTGTGCAGAGGCTCAAGAGTTATGCAGAGGCTCAAGAGAGTGATGCAGAGGCTCAAGAGAGTGATGCAGAGGATCAAGAGAGGGATGCAGAGGCTTAAGAGAGTGATGCAGAGACCTCAAGAGAGTGATGCAGAGGCTAAAGAGAGTGATGCAGAGGATCAAGAGAGGGATGCAGAGGCTTATGAGAGTGATGCAGAGGCTGAAGAGAGTGTTGCAGAGGCTTACGAGAGGGATGCAGAGGCTCAACAGAGTGATGTAGAGGCTCAAGAGAGTGATGCAGAGGCTTAGGACAGTGATGCAG
The DNA here is from genome assembly GCF_040958095.1 of Procambarus clarkii. Taxonomy (NCBI): domain Eukaryota; kingdom Metazoa; phylum Arthropoda; class Malacostraca; order Decapoda; family Cambaridae; genus Procambarus; species Procambarus clarkii. Next base: position 1,791,844 of record NC_091218.1, on the reverse strand, counting down.
AGGCTGAAGAGAGTGTTGCAGAGGCTCAAGAGAGGGATGCAGAGGCTCAAGAGAGTGATGCAGAGGCTCAAGAGAGTGATGAAGAGGCTCAAGAGAGTTATGCAGAGGATTAAGAGAGGGAAGCAGAGGCTCAGGAGAGTGATGCAGAGGCTCAAGAGAGTGATGCAGAGGCTCAAGAGAGTTATGCAGAGGCTCAAGAGAGTGATGCAGAGGCTCAAGAGAGTGATGCAGAGGCTCAAGAGAGTGATGCAGAGGATCAAGAGAGGGATGCAGAGGCTTAAGAGAGTGATGCAGAGACCTCGAGAGAGTGATGCAGAGGCTCAAGAGAGTGATGCAGAGGATCAAGAGAGGGATGCAGAGGCTTATGAGAGTGATGCAGAGGCTGAAGGGAGTGTTGCAGAGGCTTACGAGAGGGATGCAGAGGCTCAAGAGAGTGATGTAGAGGCTCAAGAGAGTGATGCAGAGGCTTAAGAGAGTGATGCAGAGGCTGAAGAGAGTGTTTCAGAGGCTCAAGAGAGGGATGCAGAGGCTCAAGAGAGTGATGCAGAGGCTCAAGAGAGTGATGAAGAGGCTCAAGAGAGTTATGCAGAGGCTTAAGAGAGGGAAGCAGAGGCTCAAGAGAGTGATGCAGAGGCTCAGGAGAATGATGCAGAGGCTCAAGAGAGTGATGCAGAGGCTTTAGAGAGTGATGCAGAGGCTCAAAGGAATAATGCAGAGGCTCAAGAGAGTGATGCAGAGGCTCAAGAGAGTGATGCAGACGATCAAGAGAGTGATGCAGAGGCTCAAGAGAGTGATGCTGAGGATCAAGAGAGGGAAGCAGAGGCTTATGAGAGTGATGCAGAGACTGAAGAGGGTGATGCAGAGGATGTAGAGAGTGATGCAGAGGCTTAAGCGAGTGATGCAGAGGCTTAAGAAAGGGATGCAAAGGCTCAAGAGAGGGATGCAGATTCTCAAGAGAGTGATTCAGAGGCTTACGAGAGTGATGCAGAGGATCAAGAGTGTGATGCAGAGGCTCGAGAGAGTTATGCAGAGGCCTCAAGAGAGGGATTCAGAAGCTTAAGAGAGTGATGCAGAGGCTGAAGAGAGATTTGCAGAGGCTCAAGAGAGGGATGAAGAGGCTGAAGAGAGTGATGCAGAGGCTCAAGAGAGTTATGCAGAGGCTCAAGAGAGTGATGCAGAGGCTCAAGAGAGTGATGCAGAGGATCAAGAGAGGGATGCAGAGGCTTAAGAGAGTGATGCAGAGACCTCAAGAGAGTGATGCAGAGGCTCAAGAGAGTGATGCAGAGGATCAAGAGAGGGATGCAGAGGCTTATGAGAGTGATACAGAGGCTGAAGAGAGTGTTGCAGAGGCTTACGAGAGGGATGCAGAGGCTCAAGAGAGTGATGTAGAGGCTCAAGAGAGTGATGCAGAGGATTAAGAGAGTGATGCAGAGGCTGAAGAGAGTGTTGCAGAGGCTCAAGAGAGGGATGCAGAGGCTCAAGAGAGTGATGCAGAGGCTCAAGAGAGTGAAGAGGCTCAAGAGAGTTATGCAGAGGCTTAAGAGGGAAGCAGAGGCTCAAGAGAGTGATGCAGAGGCTCAGGAGAGTGATGCAGAGGCTCAAGAGAGTGATGCAGAGGCTTAAGAGAGTGATGAAGAGACCTCAAGAGAGTGATGCAGAGGCTCAAGAGAGGGATGCAGAGGCTCAAGAGAGTGATTCAGAGGCTTTCGAGAGTGACGCAGAGGCTTAAGAATGTGATGCAGAGGCTTAAGAGAGGGATGCAGAGGCTCAAGAGAGGGATGTAGAGGCTCAAGAGAGTTATGCAGAGGCTCAAGAGAGTGATGCAGAGGATCAAGAGAGTGATGCAGAGGATCAAGAGGGTGATGCTGAGAATCAAGTGAGGGAAGCAGAATCTCAAGAGAGTGATGCATAGGCTGAAGAGAGTGTTGCAGAGGCTGAAGAGAGGGATGCAGAAGCTCAAGAGAGTGATGCAGAGGCTCAAGAGAGTGATGCAGAGGCTCAAGAGAGTTATGCAGAGGATCAAGAGAGTGATGCAGAGGCATAAGATTGTGATGCAGATGATCAAGAGAGGGAAGCAGAGGCTTATGACAGTGATGCAGAGGCTGAAGAGGGTGATGCAGACTCTGTAGAGAGTGACGCAGAGGCTTAAGAATGTAATGCAGAGGCTTAAGAGAGGGATGCAGAGGCTCAAGAAAGTGATGCAGAGGCTCTAGAGAGGGATGCAGAGGCTGAAGAGAGTGATGCAGAGGCTGAAGAGAGGATGTAGAGGCTCAAGAGAGTTATGCAGAGGCTCAAGAGAGTGATGCAGAGGATCAAGAGAGTGATGCAGAGGCTCAAGAGAGTGATGCTGAGGATCAGAGAGGGAAGCAGAATCTCAAGAGAGTGATGCAGAGGCTGAAGAGAGTGTTGCAGAGGCTGATGAGAGGGATGCAGAGGCTCAAGAGAGTGATGCAGAGGCTCAAGAGAGTGATGCAGAGGATCAAGAGAGGGATGCAGAGGCTTAAGAGAGTGATGCAGAGACCTCAAGAGAGTGATGCAGAGGCTAAAGAGAGTGATGCAGAGGATCAAGAGAGGGATGCAGAGGCTTATGAGAGTGATGCAGAGGCTGAAGAGAGTGTTGCAGAGGCTTACGAGAGGGATGCAGAGGCTCAACAGAGTGATGTACAGGCTCAAGAGAGTGATGCAGAGGCTTAAGAGAGTGATGCAGAGGCTGAAGAGAGTGTTGCAGAGGCTCAAGAGAGGGATGCAGAGGCTCAAGAGAGTGATGCAGAGGCTCAAGAGAGTGATGAAGAGGCTCAAGAGAGTTATGCAGAGGATTAAGAGAGGGAAGCAGAGGCTCAAGAGAGTGATGCAGAGGCTCAAGAGAGTGATGCAGAGGCTCAAGAGAGTTATGCAGAGGCTCAAGAGAGTGATGCAGAGGCTCAAGAGAGTGATGCAGAGGCTCAAGAGAGTGATGCAGAGGATCAAGAGAGGGATGCAGAGGCTTAAGAGAGTGATGCAGAGACCTCGAGAGAGTGATGCAGAGGCTCAAGAGAGTGATGCAGAGGATCAAGAGAGGGATGCAGAGGCTTATGAGAGTGATGCAGAGGCTGAAGGGAGTGTTGCAGAGGCTTACGAGAGGGATGCAGAGGCTCAAGAGAGTGATGTAGAGGCTCAAGAGAGTGATGCAGCGGCTAAGAGAGTGATGCAGAGGCTGAAGAGAGTGTTGCAGAGGCTCAAGAGAGGGATGCAGAGGCTCAAGAGAGTGATGCAGAGGCTCAAGAGAGTGATGAAGAGGCTCAAGAGAGTTATGCAGAGGCTTAAGAGAGGAAGCAGAGGCTCAAGAGAGTGATGCAGAGGCTCAGGAGAGTGATGCAGAGGCTCAAGAGAGTGATGCAGAGGCTTTAGAGAGTGATGCAGAGGCTCAAAGGAATAATGCAGAGGCTCAAGAGAGTGATGCAGAGGCTCAAGAGAGTGATGCAGACGATCAAGAGAGTGATGCAGAGGCTCAAGAGAGTGATGCTGAGGATCAAGAGAGGGAAGCAGAGGCTTATGAGAGTGATGCAGAGACTGAAGAGGGTGATGCAGAGGCTGTAGAGAGTGATGCAGAGGCTTAAGCGAGTGATGCAGAGGCTTAAGAAAGTGATGCAGAGGCTCAAGAGAGGGATGCAGAGGCTCAAGAGAGTGATTCAGAGGCTTACGAGAGTGATGCAGAGGATGAAGAGTGTGATGCAGAGGCTCGAGAGAGTTATGCAGAGGCCTCAAGAGAGGGATTCAGAAGCTTAAGAGAGTGATGCAGAGGCTGAAGAGAGATTTGCAGAGGCTCAAGAGAGGGATGAAGAGGCTGAAGAGAGTGATGCAGAGGCTCAAGAGAGTTATGCAGAGGCTCAAGAGAGTGATGCAGAGGCTCAAGAGAGTGATGCAGAGGATCAAGGAGGGATGCAGAGGCTTAAGAGAGTGATGCAGAGACCTCAAGAGAGTGATGCAGAGGCTCAAGAGAGTGATGCAGAGGATCAAGAGAGGGATGCAGAGGCTTATGAGAGTGATGCAGAGGCTGAAGAGAGTGTTGCAGAGGCTTACGAGAGGGATGCAGAGGCTCAAGAGAGTGATGTAGAGGCTCAAGAGAGTGATGCAGAGGATTAAGAGAGTGATGCAGAGGCTGAAGAGAGTGTTGCAGAGGCTCAAGAGAGGGATGCAGAGGCTCAAGAGAGTGATGCAGAGGCTCAAGAGAGTGATGAAGAGGCTCAAGAGAGTTATGCAGAGGCTTAAGAGAGGGAAGCAGAGGCTCAAGAGAGTGATGCAGAGGCTCAGGAGAGTGATGCAGAGGCTCAAGAGAGTGATGCAGAGGCTTAAGAGAGTGATGCAGAGACCTCAAGAGAGTGATGCAGAGGCTCAAGAGAGGGATGCAGAGGCTCAAGAGAGTGATTCAGAGGCTTTCGAGAGTGACGCAGAGGCTTAAGAATGTGATGCAGAGGCTTAAGAGAGGGATGCAGAGGCTCAAGAGAGGGATGTAGAGGCTCAAGAGAGTTATGCAGAGGCTCAAGAGAGTGATGCAGAGGATCAAGAGAGTGATGCAATGGATCAAGAGGGTGATGCTGAGAATCAAGTGAGGGAAGCAGAATCTCAAGAGAGTGATGCATAGGCTGAAGAGAGTGTTGCAGAGGCTGAAGAGAGGGATGCAGAAGCTCAAGAGAGTGATGCAGAGGCTCAAGAGAGTGATGCAGAGGCTCAAGAGAGTTATGCAGAGGATCAAGAGAGTGATGCAGAGGCATAAGATTGTGATGCAGATGATCAAGAGAGGGAAGCAGAGGCTTATGACAGTGATGCAGAGGCTGAAGAGGGTGATGCAGACTCTGTAGAGAGTGACGCAGAGGCTTAAGAATGTAATGCAGAGGCTTAAGAGAGGGATGCAGAGGCTCAAGAAAGTGATGCAGAGGCTCTAGAGAGGATGCAGAGGCTGAAGAGAGTGATGCAGAGGCTGAAGAGAGGGATGTAGAGGCTCAAGAGAGTTATGCAGAGGCTCAAGAGAGTGATGCAGAGGATCAAGAGAGTGATGCAGAGGCTCAAGAGAGTGATGCTGAGGATCAAGAGAGGGAAGCAGAATCTCAAGAGAGTGATGCAGAGGCTGAAGAGAGTGTTGCAGAGGCTGATGAGAGGATGCAGAGGCTCAAGAGAGTGATGCAGAGGCTCAAGAGAGTGATGCAGAGGCTCAAGAGAGTTATGCAGAGGATCAAGAGAGGATGCAGAGGCATAAGAGTGATGCGATGATCAAGAGAGGGATGCAGAGGCTAAGAGAGTGATGCAGAGGCTAAGAGAGTGATGCGAGGCTTAAGAGAGGTGATGCAGAGGCTCAAGAGAGTGATGCAGAGGCTAAGAGAGGTTGCAGAGGTCAAGAGAGTGATGCAGAGGCTAAGAGAGGATGCAGAGGCTTAAGAGAGGATGCAGAGGCTAAGAGAGGATGCAGAGGCTCAAGAGAGTGATGCAGAGGTAAGAGCTAAAGGATGCAGAGGCTCAAGAGAGTGATGCAGAGGCTCAAGAAAGGGATGCAGAGTAAGAAAGTGATGCAGAGGCTCGAAAGAGGGATGCAGAGGCTTAAGATGGTGATGCAGAGGCTCAAGAGAGAGACACAGAGGCTCAAGAAAGTGATGCAGAGGCTTAAGAAAGTGATGCTGAGGCTCAAAAGAGGGATGCAGAGGCTTAAGAGGGTGATGCAGAGGCTCAAGAGAGGGATTCAGAGGCTTAAGAGAGGGATGCAGAGATCTCAAGAGAGTGATGCAGAGGCTCAAGAGAGTGATGCAGAGGATCAAGAGAGGGATGCAGAATCTTAAGCCCAAACCCTATATCACATAGAGGAAAAGGGGATGATAAACGTCAAAATATTGCTATATTCCATGATTTTTAGTGCGAAACAAAATGCAAGAAAACTTGCTTAAAATGCAATATTATGCGAAATTCTGGGCTGCATCCCTCTCTTGAGCCTCTGCATCACTCCCAAGAGCCTCTGCATCCCTCTCTTGTGCCTCTTCATTCCTCACTTGAGCCTCTGCATCCCTCTCTTGAGGCTCTGCATCACTCTCTTGAACTCTTGCATCCCTCTCATGAGCCTCTGAATCCCTCACGTGAGCCATGGCATCACTCTCTTAAG
>NC_091218.1:1765720-1780720 GCF_040958095.1 Procambarus clarkii | reverse complement strand
AAAGAATTAAGCAACACTTACCATACTCTTTTTATATTCACTGTTAACTTTTAGCTCATGTGACAGACTTTCCACCTGCTCAACAGTTTCAAGTGGGGATGGAAGAATGTCTTCCAGGATTGGTATATCTCCATGTGTTTTTGACATATGGGTTTCCGTCATTTTGACAATATTCAGGATATCCCCTGATAAAAATGTCAATTTTGATAATTCCTTCATTATGTATTCCATTTTTTCTGTTACTGCAAAAAAATAATTCATCAACAGCATTGTGTGTAACACCATTCTTGTTTACCCACTGAATTAATAAATTCTGTGGGTAAACAAGTGAATGATGATTATCATGGTCATCATTCTCCTCCTCACTTTGAGAATTAGATAATACATCATGAATATCAGTAAGATTCATGTGTAAATCATCAATTTCAGAGCCTAATCCATACTCTTGATTTGACTCGGCTTCAAAAGAACTAATGTCATTGTCTGACGACTCAATCTCTGAACTTGATGCTGCCTCAGTAAGATTAATGGGTTCACTAGTGTGTACAGCTGTATTTGGATGCATTTTGTGTATACGTTTTAGCCTTCTTGATACTTGCATCCATCTGTTGTTGTATTGGAGTCGCTTTTTTCGCTTATACTCGTACATTCTGTTAAAGAGTGTCAAATTTCTACATTAGACTACCATATTACCTATATTATTGTTAATAATGTATTGACAGATGCAATATGTATTAAAATTCTAAAAATAAGTCATTCATTATATACAATGTGTGATAATTAAAGCTGGTGCATATAACATCCTTGTCAGGCACATGCAAAAGTGAACACTTCCAGAATTGGAGACATGCAGAAATGTAACATATGGAAATAGAGGCATGCCAAAACAAAGACATGCATAAATTCAAATTCTTATCGAAATAATTTCTAGTGATTATTATATAAATTATTCCATCAGTACTAGATCAAATATTCAATACCATCCTCCCATTGGAAAGAGTAATCATGTCCTGTTGGACATTAATTATATGTTGAGATATAATCTAAAAGAAAATAGGGACATTGAAATTGTTGTTAAACTCTATTTCAATAAAGGACACTATAGGGAACCTAGAACCCTGTATTACAAGTGTAAGTGATAATTTTGGAAAATTTAATTAAAGCTAATTGTGTAGGACACCTGGAGATATGGTGCCCATATCTAAAGAATCACATCAACTGGTAAAGGTATAGACTTGCCAATAAGTGGCTCCCAGGTTAGAGGCATAAAATGCCAAAACTAGATGGTAGAATAAAAAGAAGATATTGTAAAAGGTAACCAAACAAAGATGCCACAGAAATATTAGAAAATTAACTTTCGCAAGCAGCGTGGTAGACATGGTTGGAACAAGTTAGGTGAGAGGGTGGTGGAGGCCAAAACCATAATCATAATCATCTGTATCAAACCTTATTACAGGTAAAACCAGTAGGCAGTCTACTGTATTTTATCAAACCGTTATTAGTATAATAGATCTCGTAATAATTTTGCAAAAATAATGGCATTTACTATTTTTAAAAGATTATTAGCAAATTTACAGAAATGGTGCATTCGGAAGACAAAACCAATTTTTCACTTTTGACAATTGAGCACCTGCTACATCCAGATTCTAGGGAGGAAAGGAAGGACGATCTTACTGGATCCCATAGCCTCTCCGAGGCACAAACCAGGCTTTTACATAACCCCCCCCCTGCACCCGAGCTTTTTAAAATAGTAAATGCCATTATTTTTGCAAAATTATTACGAGATCTATTATACTAATAACGGTAAATAAATAATAAATAGTAAATAAATCAATACTTACTAAATTTTGTCTATTATGTAGCAAAGAAGCAGGTCTACGGAAGGCTTTTCTGTTGAGTTCGAAGCCCAGATTACTCGTGGTCTCTGAAATAAGTTAAGATTATAAGTATAAAATTTATAAAACCAAATAATAAATCCGGTATTGCTCAATTTCAGATGCAGACGTACTGAATGATATATCAGACTGTCAGCATGGTATTCGATCTGGAAGGTCCAGTGTAACGAATTTGCTCAGTTTCTATGATCGAGCCACAGAGATCTATAAAGAATTCTGATCAAGAAAGAGATCTAGGGGTGGTTTTAGATAGAAAACTATAACCTGAGGATCATATTAAGAACATTCTGCGAGGGGGCCTATGCTACACTTTTTAACTTTAGAATTGCTTTTAAATACATAGGTCAAAAAGTTTTAAAAGTTTTTTAAACCTCTCGTGTATCATGAGTGTGTTAAAGCTTCAGATGGTGCATTCAGATGATGAATATTACCTAGTTCCTTCATCTGGGAAGAATGAACACATATTGGTGCATTCGGATGATAAAAACTAACTACTGTAGTTCAATTGATCAACAGACTGTATATCATATGCAGACTGTATGTGGATCTGCGGGCCACTCCAAACAACAGCCTGGTGGACCAAGCTCCACCAGGCCTAAAGCACAAAGTGATATAGATGTGATAGAGAAACTAGGTCAAATGGAGGAGTAGGTCTGTATATTAAACAGCACCTGACGTGCACAGAGCTACTAAACTCAATGTGGTGGTAGAGTGGTGGGGGGGGGGGAAACATTGCAGAAAAAAACAAATACAATTTGGTCAACAAAACAGCATTGTTTAAAATAGAAGACATGGGTTGTCATTTTGGGGGTAAGGTAGGTTACATTGAGTTAATTAGTTAGTACTTAGTTTTTATCTTAAACTGGTTGGGAGAGGTACAGTGTTGCTGTGCTGGTGAAAGAACACCTAAAGGTAAATTAAATAATGATTGCGAATCCACAAGAAGTTGACATAATATCGCTAGAGATCTGCAATCAGGATGATAAACTTTCCTTAAAGAATTTGACAAACACTTGCTGATAGGACATGAAGTAAATGAAATGTATGTCAAGTTTTGTGAAATATATGATAAAAGCACAACAAAATTTGTACCAAAGGAGAGATGCAGAACTAGGAAAAGGGGTTTGTTCAACAGAAATTGCGAGAGGGCCTGAGACCCAAACACACACAAATGGAATCAATATATAGCAAGAGGCCAAACCCCCAAACATACAAGCGATGCAAAGATGCGAGAAACAGCAGCAGCATTAAGGAGAGGGACTTAAGGACCATAAATAAAGTGTGAAAATAAACTCGAGTAAATTTTTTTAACTACTCTCGACAGTGAAGAAAAACAAATATTCAGACGATTTGTGTTAGAATCATTAATCTTACACTTTCGGTCATATTCAACAACACAAATACATACACACACATTCCTGTTGCTGTAGCAAGTGAAGAATTACACACACAGATCACAATAACGTGATGCATCAAATGAACAAATCCACAAGGGCCGTGACGAGGATTCGAACCTGCGTCCGGGAGCATCCCAGACACTGCCTTAATCGACTGAGCTACAACAGGGTAAAAGGGTTGAAACCGAAGTTCTACTGAACTTACTGGATCCCATAGCCTCTCCGAGGCACAAACCAGGCTTTTACACAACCCCCCCCCCCCTGCACCCGAGCTTTTAAAATAGTAAATGCCATTATTTTTCCAAAATTATTACGAGATCTATTATACTAATAACGGTAAATAAATAATAAATAGTAAATAAATCAATACTTACTAAATTTTGTCTATTATGTAGCAAAGAAGCAGGTCTACGGAAGGCTTTTCTGTTGAGTTCAAAGCCCAGATTACTCGTGGTCTCTGAAATAAGTTAAGATTATAAGTATAAAATTTATAAAACCAAATAATAAATCCGGTATTGCTCAATTTCAGATGCAGACGTACTGAATGATATATCAGACTGTCAGCATGGTATTCGATCTGGAAGGTCCAGTGTAACGAATTTGCTCAGTTTCTATGATCGAGCCACAGAGATCTATAAAGAATTCTGATCAAGAAAGAGATCTAGGGGTGGTTTTAGATAGAAAACTATAACCTGAGGATCATATTAAGAACATTCTGCGAGGGGGCCTATGCTACACTTTTTAACTTTAGAATTGCTTTTAAATACATAGGTCAAAAAGTTTTAAAAGTTTTTTAAACCTCTCGTGTATCATGAGTGTGTTAAAGCTTCAGATGGTGCATTCAGATGATGAATATTACCTAGTTCCTTCATCTGGGAAGAATGAACACATATTGGTGCATTCGGATGATAAAAACTAACTACTGTAGTTCAATTGATCAACAGACTGTATATCATATGCAGACTGTATGTGGATCTGCGGGCCACTCCAAACAACAGCCTGGTGGACCAAGCTCCACCAGGCCTAAAGCACAAAGTGATATAGATGTGATAGAGAAACTAGGTCAAATGGAGGAGTAGGTCTGTATATTAAACAGCACCTGACGTGCACAGAGCTACTAAACTCAATGTGGTGGTAGAGTGGTGGGGGGGGGGGGAAACATTGCAGAAAAAAACAAATACAATTTGGTCAACAAAACAGCATTGTTTAAAATAGAAGACATGGGTTGTCATTTTGGGGGTAAGGTAGGTTACATTGAGTTAATTAGTTAGTACTTAGTTTTTATCTTAAACTGGTTGGGAGAGGTACAGTGTTGCTGTGCTGGTGAAAGAACACCTAAAGGTAAATTAAATAATGATTGCGAATCCACAAGAAGTTGACATAATATCGCTAGAGATCTGCAATCAGGATGATAAACTTTCCTTAAAGAATTTGACAAACACTTGCTGATAGGACATGAAGTAAATGAAATGTATGTCAAGTTTTGTGAAATATATGATAAAAGCACAACAAAATTTGTACCAAAGGAGAGATGCAGAACTAGGAAAAGGGGTTTGTTCAACAGAAATTGCGAAAGGGCCTGAGACCCAAACACACACAAATGGAATCAATATATAGCAAGAGGCCAAACCCCCAAACATACAAGCGATGCAAAGATGCGAGAAACAGCAGCAGCATTAAGGAGAGGGACTTAAGGACCATAAATAAAGTGTGAAAATAAACTCGAGTAAATTTTTTTAACTACTCTCGACAGTGAAGAAAAACAAATATTCAGACGATTTGTGTTAGAATCATTAATCTTACACTTTCGGTCATATTCAACAACACAAATACATACACACACATTCCTGTTGCTGTAGCAAGTGAAGAATTACACACACAGATCACAATAACGTGATGCATCAAATGAACAAATCCACAAGGGCCGTGACGAGGATTCGAACCTGCGTCCGGGAGCATCCCAGACACTGCCTTAATCGACTGAGCTACAACAGGGTAAAAGGGTTGAAACCGAAGTTCTACTGAACTTACTGGATCCCATAGCCTCTCCGAGGCACAAACCAGGCTTTTACACAACCCCCCCCCCCTGCACCCGAGCTTTTTAAAATAGTAAATGCCATTATTTTTCCAAAATTATTACGAGATCTATTATACTAATAACGGTAAATAAATAATAAATAGTAAATAAATCAATACTTACTAAATTTTGTCTATTATGTAGCAAAGAAGCAGGTCTACGGAAGGCTTTTCTGTTGAGTTCGAAGCCCAGATTACTCGTGGTCTCTGAAATAAGTTAAGATTATAAGTATAAAATTTATAAAACCAAATAATAAATCCGGTATTGCTCAATTTCAGATGCAGACGTACTGAATGATATATCAGACTGTCAGCATGGTATTCGATCTGGAAGGTCCAGTGTAACGAATTTGCTCAGTTTCTATGATCGAGCCACAGAGATCTATAAAGAATTCTGATCAAGAAAGAGATCTAGGGGTGGTTTTAGATAGAAAACTATAACCTGAGGATCATATTAAGAACATTCTGCGAGGGGGCCTATGCTACACTTTTTAACTTTAGAATTGCTTTTAAATACATAGGTCAAAAAGTTTTAAAAGTTTTAAAAGTTTTTTAAACCTCTCGTGTATCATGAGTGTGTTAAAGCTTCAGATGGTGCATTCAGATGATGAATATTACCTAGTTCCTTCATCTGGGAAGAATGAACACATATTGGTGCATTCGGATGATAAAAACTAACTACTGTAGTTCAATTGATCAACAGACTGTATATCATATGCAGACTGTATGTGTATCTGCGGGCCACTCCAAACAACAGCCTGGTGGACCAAGCTCCACCAGGCCTAAAGCACAAAGTGATATAGATGTGATAGAGAAACTAGGTCAAATGGAGGAGTAGGTCTGTATATTAAACAGCACCTGACGTGCACAGAGCTACTAAACTCAATGTGGTGGTAGAGTGGTGGGGGGGGAAACATTGCAGAAAAAAACAAATACAATTTGGTCAACAAAACAGCATTGTTTAAAATAGAAGACATGGGTTGTCATTTTGGGGGTAAGGTAGGTTACATTGAGTTAATTAGTTAGTACTTAGTTTTTATCTTAAACTGGTTGGGAGAGGTACAGTGTTGCTGTGCTGGTGAAAGAACACCTAAAGGTAAATTAAATAATGATTGCGAATCCACAAGAAGTTGACATAATATCGCTAGAGATCTGCAATCAGGATGATAAACTTTCCTTAAAGAATTTGACAAACACTTGCTGATAGGACATGAAGTAAATGAAATGTATGTCAAGTTTTGTGAAATATATGATAAAAGCACAACAAAATTTGTACCAAAGGAGAGATGCAGAACTAGGAAAAGGGGTTTGTTCAACAGAAATTGCGAGAGGGCCTGAGACCCAAACACACACAAATGGAATCAATATATAGCAAGAGGCCAAACCCCCAAACATACAAGCGATGCAAAGATGCGAGAAACAGCAGCAGCATTAAGGAGAGGGACTTAAGGACCATAAATAAAGTGTGAAAATAAACTCGAGTAAATTTTTTTAACTACTCTCGACAGTGAAGAAAAAAAATATTCAGACGATTTGGGTTAGAATCATTAATCTTACACTTTCGGTCATATTCAACAACACAAATACATACACACACATTCCTGTTGCTGTAGCAAGTGAAGAATTACACACACAGATCACAATAACGTGATGCATCAAATGAACAAATCCACAAGGGCCGTGACGAGGATTCGAACCTGCGTCCGGGAGCATCCCAGACACTGCCTTAATCGACTGAGCTACAACAGGGTAAAAGGGTTGAAACCGAAGTTCTACTGAACTTACTGGATCCCATAGCCTCTCCGAGGCACAAACCAGGCTTTTACACAACCCCCCCCCCCTGCACCCGAGCTATGTCAACAGGCCGTTCTCCCTCTTCGCCCTTCCGAATGCACCATATCAGTAAATTTTTTAATAATCTTTTAAAAATAGTAAATGCCACTATTTTTGCAAAATTATTACGAGATCTATTATTCTATAGAATAATGCATATAAATGCATATATGCATATAAATACAAAACAAGTAAATGTAAATAATTTTACCTTGCACCTTGATCCACCAAGCCTGTATGGCGCGCGTTTCAGTACTTCGGAAATCTAGAACTATCTTGAATCTCTAATCTGCAATGAAACAATACATATTATTGCACTTACCAAAACATGGATGAATGTAGAAAATACAGAACTATTAGCTGAATATCAAATAAATGGATTTAATCTATTTCACACAGATAGATATATTAGACCGTGTATATTAGGTAATACCTAACATACACGCCTCCACACACACTACATTTGAAATGTAGTCTCAAAAAGACTACATTTCAACAGCAAAGATTACTCCAAAAAAAATAATTAAATTATTGACCAACATGAGAGAGGGTTAGCCAACATGAGAGGGTTGTGTTGATTGCCTGAAAATATTTAAATTGTTTAATGTATTGAATGGCATTTTTCAAGTTACAACATTTTTAAATTACTGAACTAGGTTCTAGGCTTTGCTAGGCTTAATTCAATTATTACAGATAAGCCTAACCTAGCCTAGAACCCAGTGGGTTTTCTTCCTATTGGGGAGTGTTGTACATGCCTCGCCTCCACATACACACTAGCACAGCCAGGCCTCGCCTCCACATACACACTAGCACAGCCAGGCCTCGCCTCCACATACACACTAGCACAGCCAGGCCTCGCCTCCACATACACACTAGCACAGCCAGGCCTCGCCTCCACATACACACTAGCACAGCCAGGCCTCGCCTCCACATACACACTAGCACAGCCAGGCCTCGCCTCCACATACACACTAGCACAGCCAGGCCTCGCCTCCACATACACACTAGCACAGCCAGGCCTCGCCTCCACATACACACTAGCACAGCCAGGCCTCGCCTCCACATACACACTAGCACAGCCAGGCCTCGCCTCCACATACACACTAGCACAGCCAGGCCTCGCCTCCACATACACACTAGCACAGCCAGGCCTCGCCTCCACATACACACTAGCACAGCCAGGCCTCGCCTCCACATACACACTAGCACAGCCAGGCCTCGCCTCCACATACACACTAGCACAGCCAGGCCTCGCCTCCACATACACACTAGCACAGCCAGGCCTCGCCTCCACATACACCAGCACAGCCAGGCCTCGCCTCCACATACACACTAGCACAGCCAGGCCTCGCCTCCACATACACACTAGCACAGCCAGGCCTCGCCTCCACATACACACTAGCACAGCCAGGCCTCGCCTCCACATACACACTAGCACAGCCAGGCCTCGCCTCCACATACACCAGCACTGCCAGGCCTCGCCTCCACATACACCAGCACTGCCAGGCCTCGCCTCCACATACTCACCAGCACAGCCAGGCCTCGCCTCCACATACACCAGCACTGCCAGGCCTCGCCTCGCCTCCACATACACCAGCACTGCCAGGCCTCGCCTCCACATTTAAACCAACCAAGCCCACAAATACGTTAACATGGACCAGCATTACACCATCTAACATACTCTGTCAGATGTAACAACTAAATTTGTGAATTCAAGACCAAATCTATTGTATAACACAGTGTTAGTACGAGAAAAACATTACTTACATTCGAAGCCGTGTTTTAAAATGGCGGCGGTCTTGTACTGACGCTCCAAACTGTGTGTTCGTTTGCGTATGATGAACGTGTGACAATTTACTACAACAATTATTTAATTATTCTTATTCTTTATTTTAATATTTTTAGGGTACATGAAATTTCAAACTTATTTGCACACAATAATATAATTGCATTGACATAACCTTTATATATTACGGAAAATACGATGACATGAACGAAGTCCAAGTGAAGTTGAAGTCAAAGTCATTCGCCGAACGTATTAGTCATTTTTTTTCTCCCAAACGATAGGGGATAACAAATCCACAGAGAACCTATAATAGCACGAATCTATAATAGCAAATAAAATTCGTCTTCATCTTGAAAAACATAAATTAATAATTGAGTCGCAACATGGTTTTATAAATGGCCGTTCATGTTTAACAAATTTGTTATCTTTTTATTCTAGCATTGTTGAGGCAGTTGATAGTGGTAAGGATTGCGATGTTGTATACCTTGACTTTAGCAAAGCTTTTGATACAGTGCCACATGAAAGACTGATTAAAAAGATAGAGTCTCATGGTATTGGGGGTGCTATATTAAGCTGGATTAGGGCATGGCTATACCAAAGGAAACAGAGAGTTAGTATAAATGGAATCAAGTCAGAGTGGAAAAATGTTGTAAGTGGAGTGCCTCAAGGCTCTGTCCTGGGACCTCTGTTGTTTATAATATATATAAATGATTTAGATTCAGGTTTGAGTAGCAACATTTGCAAATTTGCCGATGATACGAAAATCGGTAGGGAAATTAATTCGGAGGAGGACTCACTATCACTTCAAGTTGATCTAGATAGGGTTTTGAAATGGTCAAAGGATTGGCAGATGCAGTTTAATGCTGATAAATGTAAAGTTCTGAGGTTAGGTAATGATGATAGAGTTACAAGATACGAGCTAGATGGTGTTGTGATTGCGAAGTCGGATTGCGAAAGGGATCTGGGAGTTATGATTAGTAAGAATTTAAAACAAAAGGATCAATGCATAAATGTTCGTAATAAGGCTCTGCGGGAGGAGGTGCGTCAGCTTAAAAAACAACGAGAAGTAACGAAGGAGGAGACCAGCAGTATAGGGACCTCGTCTTGGAGAGTTGCGAAAGACAGGGGCCTTAAGAAGACTTTGATAAAGCCGCCTTCAAACGCCATAGCAACTTCAAATTCATTTGACGTTTTGGAGGACGAGTGCTGTGGAGAGACTGTGGATCGCGCAAAAGGGAAAGCAACGAAGAGAAAGGAAGCGCAGGCCCCTCAGAAAGTAAAGGAAGTACCTAAGCAAACATTAGTTGTGGGAGATTCCCAGATAAGGTATTTGGATAGAACGTTTTGTGCTAGAGATAGGGGGAACAGGTTAAGGGTTTGCTATCCCGGAGCTGGCATTGGTGATATTATAAACAACATGAATGATATTATGGCTGGTAATGGGAACAATCCCATTATTTGCATTAGCGTGGGAGGAAATGATGTTGGTCGAGTCAGGAGTGAGGAACTGATTCAGAGGTATAAAACAGCCATAGAGTTAGTTAGGAGCAAGGGAGGAATCCCGATCATATGTGGCATTCTTCCAAGAAAGGGAGTGGGAAATGAATGGATATCGAGGGCACTTGGTGTCAATTGCCGGCTGGAAAGATATTGCAAATCAAATGCAATATCTTTCATAGACAACTGGGAACACTTCTATGGAAGAAATGAAATGTATGCTCGTGATGGGGTGCATCTATCGAGAGCTGGGGTTGTTGCTGTTGCGAACTCGCTAGAAGAAGTGGTTAGAGGTGTTTGTTTGGGTTTAAACTGTTAGTAGATAGAGGTATGGGAATTGATTTGGAGGAAGGAGGTAATAAAAGTATGTGTTTGTGGGAGAAAGGAATTGGCAAAACGATCAGGGAAAGAGAAGGTCCGCAAAATAACAATTCACTTAGGGTATATTACACTAACAGTAGAAGTCTAAGAAATAAAATTAACGAATTAAATGCTCTTGTCTGCACAGAAAAAATAGATATTATTGCACTTACCGAAACGTGGATGAATGTAGAAAATAGAGAACTATTAGCTGAATATCAAATATATGGATTTAAACTATTTCACACAGATAGATATATTAGACGAGGAGGTGGAGTAGCCATATATGTTAGGGACAATTTGAAATGTAGTCTCAAAGAGAGAATCAAAACAGAGCCACACACAGAAACTATTTGGATTGAATTAAACGAAAAAGCTAATATATTATAATAGGAGTAATATATAGGCCACCAAATTTAGACAGAATGGAAGCAAAGCATCTATGGGATGAAATATCTAGAGCATCTAGATCTAACAGTATTTATGTCATGGGTGACTTTAATTTTAGCGGAATAAACTGGTTGAACAAAACAGGGAATAGTGAAGCAGAAGATTTTCTAGAATTAATTGACCATTGCTTTCTTACGCAACACATTAAGGAACCAACACGGGAAAATAATATTTTAGATTTAGTGTTAACTAACAGGGAAACGCAAATTAATGACATCGAAATAGGGAGTGAGCTAGGGAGCAGTGATCACAAAGAAATCAGATTTAGCATAGAATGGAATAGACCAGTAGGAGAAAATTCTGTTAAAGTGCCAGATTTTCGAAAAGCTGATTTTAATAGCCTAAGAAATTTTTTGGGTCAAATTGATTGGAAAGGCTTGGGTATGGGGTGTGGGCCGGTCTTGGAGCGAGACATGAACCCAGCGATAGGTGACTTAAATGGGGATTTCGATGTGGATTCAATATATAACTTATTTAAGAATATTCTAAACAAAGCACAGGAACGTAGTATACCATACAAATTGAATAGATCGTATACTAATGACCCAAAGTGGATAACAAAGAATTTGAAGAACCTTATAGGTAAAAAGAGAGCTTGGTACAAAAGGATTAAAAATGGGGAGGTCACTTTAGAACAGGAATTCGTACAACTGGTTAGAAATGTTAAAAAAGAGATAAGGAAAGCAAAAAGAAACTATGAAGTTCGCATAGCAGGGCAAACAAAGACAAATCCGAAAGGGTTTTTTCAGTTATATCGTACTAAGACTAGGGAAAGGATAGGTCCATTAAAAACTGAGACAGGTCAAATAACAGATAGTGATGAAGAGATGAGTAGTATTTTTAATAAATATTTTGTATCTGTATTTACTAAAGATGAACTTAACAATATGCCTTCAGCCGAACAAGTCTATGTGGGTGGGGACGAGGACAGGTTGACGAGTTTAGCAGTTACCAGGGAGGATGTTCTTAAACAAATAGTAAAACTCAAACCAAACAAATCCCCAGGGCCGGATGAAGTGTTTGCTAGGGTGCTTAAAGAATGCAAAGAGGAGCTTTGTGACCCACTGTCAACCATATTTAATAAATCAATAGAGTCAGGCAGAGTGCCAGAGTTTTGGAAAGTTGCTAATGTGATACCAGTTTTTAAGAAAGGAGATAGATCACTTGCGTCTAACTATCGACCAATTAGCCTAACGTCTATTGTGGGAAAGTTACTCGAATCTATAATAGCAAATAAAATTCGTCTTCATCTTGAAAAACATAAATTAATAATTGAGTCGCAACATGGTTTTATAAATGGCCGTTCATGTTTAACAAATTTGTTATCTTTTTATTCTAGCATTGTTGAGGCAGTTGATAGTGGTAAGGATTGCGATGTTGTATACCTTGACTTTAGCAAAGCTTTTGATACAGTGCCACATGAAAGACTGATTAAAAAAATAGAGTCTCATGGTATTGGGGGTGCTATATTAAGCTGGATTAGGGCATGGCTATACCAAAGGAAACAGAGAGTTAGTATAAATGGAATCAAGTCAGAGTGGGAAAATGTTGTAAGTGGAGTGCCTCAAGGCTCTGTCCTGGGACCTCTGTTGTTTATAATATATATAAATGATTTAGATTCAGGTTTGAGTAGCAACATTTGCAAATTTGCCGATGATACGAAAATCGGTAGGGAAATTAATTCGGAGGAGGACTCACTATCACTTCAAGTTGATCTAGATAGGGTTTTGAAATGGTCAAAGGATTGGCAGATGCAGTTTAATGCTGATAAATGTAAAGTTCTGAGGTTAGGTAATGATGATAGAGTTACAAGATACGAGCTGGATGGTGTTGTGATTGCGAAGTCGGATTGCGAAAGGGATCTGGGAGTTATGATTAGTAAGAATTTAAAACAAAAGGATCAATGCATAAATGTTCGTAATAAGGCAAATCGGACACTTGGATTTATTAATCGCAGCGTTAGTAACAAGACACCTGGTGTGGTTCTCAAGCTATATCTTGCTCTAGTTAGGCCCCATTTAGATTATGCAGTTCAGTTTTGGTCGCCATATTATAGAATGGATATAAATTCACTTGAACGTGTCCAGCGTAGGATGACTAAGTTAATTCCCCAAATTAGAAATCTTTCATATGAAGAAAGATTAACAAAGCTTAAGTTGCATTCACTGGAAAGGCGAAGAGTTAGGGGTGACATGATAGAGGTTTACAAGTGGATGAATGGACATAACCGGGGGGATATTAATAGGGTATTAAAAGTATCAACACAGGACAGAACACGAAACAATGGATATAAATTGGATAAGTTTAGATTTAGGAAAGACTTGGGTAAATACTGGTTCAGTAACAGGGTTGTTGATTTGTGGAACCAATTGCCGCGTAACTTTGTGGAGGTGGGGTCCCTCGATTGTTTCAAGCACGGGTTGGACAAGTATATGAGTGGGATTGGGTGGTTATAGAATAGGAGCTGCCTCGTATGGGCCAATAGGCCTTCTGCAGTTACCTTTGTTCTTATGTTCTTATGTTCTTAAGGCAAATCGGACACTTGGATTTATTAATCGCAGCGTTAGTAACAAGACACCTGGTGTGGTTCTCAAGCTATATCTTGCTCTAGTTAGGCCCCATTTAGATTATGCAGTTCAGTTTTGGTCGCCATATTATAGAATGGATATAAATTCACTTGAACGTGTCCAGCGTAGGATGACTAAGTTAATTCCCCAAATTAGAAATCTTTCATATGAAGAAAGATTAACAAAGCTTAAGTTGCATTCACTGGAAAGGCGAAGAGTTAGGGGTGACATGATAGAGGTTTACAAGTGGATGAATGGACATAACCGGGGGGATATTAATAGGGTATTAAAAGTATCAACACAGGACAGAACACGAAACAATGGATATAAATTGGATAAGTTTAGATTTAGGAAAGACTTGGGTAAATACTGGTTCAGTAACAGGGTTGTTGATTTGTGGAACCAATTGCCGCGTAACATTGTGGAGGTGGGGTCCCTCGATTGTTTCAAGCACGGGTTGGACAAGTATATGAGTGGGATTGGGTGGTTATAGAATAGGAGCTGCCTCGTATGGGCCAATAGGCCTTCTGCAGTTACCTTTGTTCTTATGTTCTTATGTTCTTAAGGCAAATCGGACACTTGGATTATTAATCGCAGCGTTAGTAACAAGACACCTGGTGTGGTTCTCAAGCTATATCTTGCTCTAGTTAGGCCCCATTTAGATTATGCAGTTCAGTTTTGGTCGCCATATTATAGAATGGATATAAATTCACTTGAACGTGTCCAGCGTAGGATGACTAAGTTAATTCCCCAAATTAGAAATCTTTCATATGAAGAAAGATTAACAAAGCTTAAGTTGCATTCACTGGAAAGGCGAAGAGTTAGGGGTGACATGATAGAGGTTTACAAGTGGATGAATGGACATAACCGGGGGGATATTAATAGGGTATTAAAAGTATCAACACAGGACAGAACACGAAACAATGGATATAAATTGGATAAGTTTAGATTTAGGAAAGACTTGGGTAAATACTGGTTCAGTAACAGGGTTGTTGATTTGTGGAACCAATTGCCGCGTAACATTGTGGAGGTGGGGTCCCTCGATTGTTTCAAGCACGGGTTGGACAAGTATATGAGTGGGATTGGGTGGTTATAGAATAGGAGCTGCCTCGTATGGGCCAATAGGCCTTCTGCAGTTA
>NC_091218.1:1583557-1765220 GCF_040958095.1 Procambarus clarkii | reverse complement strand
TGCAGAGGATCAAGAGAGTGATGCAGAGGCATAAGATTGTGATGCAGATGATCAAGAGAGGGATGCAGAGGCTATGAGAGTGATGCAGAGGCTGAAGAGAGTGTTGCAGAGGCTTAAGAGAGGGATGCAGAGGCTCAAGAGAGTGATGCAGAGGCTTAAGAGAAGGATGCAGAGGCTCAAGAGAGTGATGCAGAGGCTCAAGAAAGGGATGCAGAGCAAGAAAGTGATGCAGAGGCTCGAAAGAGGGATGCAGAGGCTTAAGAGGGTGATGCAGAGGCTCAAGAGAGAGACACAGAGGCTCAAGAAAGTGATGCAGAGGCTTAAGAAAGTGATGCTGAGGCTCAAAAGAGGGATGCAGAGGCTTAAGAGGGTGATGCAGAGGCTCAAGAGAGGGATTAAGAGGCTTAAGAGAGGGATGCAGAGATCTCAAGAGAGTGATGCAGAGGCTCAAGAGAGTGATGCAGAGGATCAAGAGGCTCAAGAGAGGGATTAAGAGGCTTAAGAGAGGGATGCAGAGATCTCAAGAGAGTGATGCAGAGGCTCAAGAGAGTGATGCAGAGGATCAAGAGGATGCAGAGGCTTAAGCCCAAACCCTATATCACATAGAGGAAAAGGGGATGATAAACGTCAAAATATTGCTATATTCCATGATTTTTAGTACGAAACAAAATGCAAGAAAACTTGCTTAAAATGCAATATTATGCGACATTCTGGGCTGCATCCCTCTCTTGAGCCTCTGCATCACTCCCAAGAGCCTCTGCATCCCTCTCTTGTGCCTCTTCATTCCTCACTTGAGCCTCTGCATCCCTCTCTTGAGGCTCTGCATCACTCTCTTGAACTCTTGCATCCCTTTCATGAGCCTCTGAATCCCTCACGTGAGCCTTTGCATCACTCTCTTAAGCCTCTGCATCCCTCTCTTGAGCCTCTGCGTCACTCTCAAGAGCCTCTGCATCCCTCACTTTTGCCTCTGCTTCCCTCACTCTAGCCTCTGCATCCCTCTCTTGAGCCCCTGCATCCCTCTCTTGAGCCTTTGCATCCCTCTCTTTAGCCTCTGCATCCCTCTCCTAAGCCTCTGCATCACTCTCTTAAGCCTCTGCATCACTCTCGTAACCTTCTGAATTACTCTGTTGAGCCTCTGCACCACTTTCTTGAGCCTCTCCATCACTCTCTTAAGCCTCTGCATCTCTCTCTTCCGCCTCTGCATCACTCTCTTGAGTCTCTGCATCACTCTCTTGAGCTTCTACATCCCTCTCCTGAGCCTCTGCATCCCTCTCTAAAGACTCTGCATCACTTTCTTGAGCCTTTGCATCACTCGCATAAGCCTCTGCATCCCTCTCTTGAGCCTCTTCATCCCTCTTTTGAGCCTCTGCAACACTCTTCAGTCTCTGCATCACTCTTTTGAGCCTTTGCATCACTCTCCTGAGCCTCTGCATCCCTCTCTTAAGCCTCTGCATCCCTTTCTTGAGCCTCTGCATCACTCTCTTGAACTCCTGCATCCCTCTCATGAGCCTCTGCATCCCTCTCCTGAGCCTTTGCATCACTCTCTTAAGCCTCTGCATTCCTCTCTTGAGCCTCTGCGTCACTCCGAAGACCCTCTGCATCCCTCTCTTGTGCCTCTGCATCCCACAATTGAGCCTCTGCATCCCTCTCTTGAACCCCTGCATCCCTCTCTTCAGCCTCTGCATCCCTCTCTTCAGCCTCTGCATCCCTCGCTTCAGCCTCTGCATCACTCTCTTAAGCCTCTGCATCACTCTCTTATGCCTCTGAATCACTCTCTTGAGCCTCTGCATCCCTCTCTTGAACTCCTGCATCCCTCTCATGATCCTCGGCATCAGTTCTTGAGCCTTTGCATCACTCTCTTGAGCCTCTGCATCCCTTTCTTAAGCCTCTGCATCACTCTCTTAAGCATCTGTGTCACTCTCGTAAGCCTCTGAATCACTCTCTTGAGCCTCTGCGTCCCTCTCTTGATCCTCTGTATCACTCTCTTGAGTCTCTGCATCACTCTCTTGATCCTCTGCATCACTTTCTTGAGCCTCTGCACAACTCTCTTGACCCTCTACATCACTCTCCTGAGCCTCTGCATCCCTCTCTTGATCCTCTGCATCACTCTCTTGAGCCTCTGCATCACTCTCTTGAGTTCTCTGCATCACTCTCTTAAGCCTCTGCATCCCTCTCTTGATCCTCTGCATCACTCTCTTGAGCCTCTGCATCACTCTCTTGAGCCTCTGCATCCCTCTCTTGAGCCTCTGCATCCCTCTCTTGAGCCTCTTCATCCCTCTTTTGAGCCTCTGCAACACTCTTCAGTCTCTGCATCACTCTTTTGAGCCTTTGCATCACTCTCCTGAGCCTCTGCATCCCTCTCTTAAGCCTCTGCATCCCTTTCTTGAGCCTCTGCATCACTCTCTTGAACTCCTGCATCCCTCTCATGAGCCTCTGCATCCCTCTCCTGAGCCTTTGCATCACTCTCTTAAGCCTCTGCATTCCTCTCTTGAGCCTCTGCGTCACTCCGAAGACCCTCTGCATCCCTCTCTTGTGCCTCTGCATCCCACAATTGAGCCTCTGCATCCCTCTCTTGAACCCCTGCATCCCTCTCTTCAGCCTCTGCATCCCTCTCTTCAGCCTCTGCATCCCTCGCTTCAGCCTCTGCATCACTCTCTTAAGCCTCTGCATCACTCTCTTATGCCTCTGAATCACTCTCTTGAGCCTCTGCATCCCTCTCTTGAACTCCTGCATCCCTCTCATGATCCTCGGCATCAGTTCTTGAGCCTTTGCATCACTCTCTTGAGCCTCTGCATCCCTTTCTTAAGCCTCTGCATCACTCTCTTAAGCATCTGTGTCACTCTCGTAAGCCTCTGAATCACTCTCTTGAGCCTCTGCGTCCCTCTCTTGATCCTCTGTATCACTCTCTTGAGTCTCTGCATCACTCTCTTGATCCTCTGCATCACTTTCTTGAGCCTCTGCACAACTCTCTTGACCCTCTACATCACTCTCCTGAGCCTCTGCATCCCTCTCTTGATCCTCTGCATCACTCTCTTGAGCCTCTGCATCACTCTCTTGAGTTCTCTGCATCACTCTCTTAAGCCTCTGCATCCCTCTCTTGATCCTCTGCATCACTCTCTTGAGCCTCTGCATCACTCTCTTGAGCCTCTGCATCCCTCTCTTGAGCCTCTGCATCACTCTCTTCAGCCTCTTCATCCCTCTCTTGAGCCTCTGCAACACTCTCTTCAGCCTCTGCATCACTCTCGTAAGCCTCTGAATCACTCTCTTGAGCCTCTGCATCCTTTCGTAAGCATCTGCATCACTCGCTTAAGCCTCTGCATCACTCTCTACAGCCTATGCATCACCCTCTTCAGCCTCTGCATCACTCTCATGAGCCTCTGCTTCCCTCTCTTGATCCTCAGCATCACTCTCTTGAGCCTCTGCATCACTCTCTTGATCGTCTGTATCACTCTCTTGAGCCTCTGCATCACTCTCTTGAGCCTCTGCATCACTCTCTTGAGCCTCTGCATTATTCCTTTGAGCCTCTGCATCACTCTCTAAAGCCTCCGCATCCCTCTCTTGATCCTCTGCATCACTCTCTTGAGCCTCTGCCTCATTCTCTTGAGCCTCTGCATCCCTCTCTTATACCTCAACATCATTCTCTTGAGCCTCTGCATCACTCTCTTAAGCCTCTGCCTTTCTCTCTCTTGAGCCTCTGCAACACTCTCTTGAGCCTCTGCATCCTTCTCTGGATCCTCAGCATCCCTCTCTTGAGCCTTTTGCAGCACTCTCCTGAGCCTCTGCATCATTCTCTTGAGCCTCTGCATCCCTCTCTTTAGCCTCTGCATCACTCTCTTGAGCCTGTGCATCCTTCTCTTTAGCCTCTACATACCTCTCTTGAGCCTCTGCATCCCTTTCTTAAGCCTCTGCATCACTCTCTTGAGCCTCCGCATCACTCTTCTGAGCCTCTGCATCACTCTCGTGAGCCTCTGCATCCCTCTCTTAAGCCTCTGCATCACTCTATTGAGCCTCCGATTCACTCTCCTGAGCCTCGGCATCACTCTCGTGAGTCTCTGCATCCCTCTCTGGATCCTCTGCATCCCTCTCTTGAGCCTTTTGCAGCACTCTCCTGAGCCTCTGCATCATTCTCTTGAGCCTCTGCATCCCTCTCTTTAGCCTCTGCATCACTCTCTTGAGCCTGTGCATCACTCTCTTTAGCCTCTACATCCCTCTCTTGAGCCTCTGCATCCCTTTCTTAAGCCTCTGCATCACTCTCTTGAGCTTCCGCATCACTCTTCTGAGCCTCTGCATCACTCTCGTGAGCCTCTGCATCCCTCTTTTTATGCCTCTGCAACACTCTCTTCAGCCTCTGTATCACTCTCATAAGCCTCTGCATCCCTCTCTTGATCATCTGCATCACACTCTTAAGCCTCTGCATCACTCTCTTGATCCTCTTTGTTACGAACCCGGATCCAGCGTCCGAGCCCGGAGCAATGACGACCGCGCCATCTATGGGTCAGCTCCCGAAACCCCCTCCAAACGGACGACGACACCTGGTGAGGACGACGTGTACTGGCCTCGAGGGCCAGTTTCCAGTCTGGTTCAGCGCTCAACACAGCCGCTGCTGACCTCTGGGGAGGTGGTGCTCAGACACCAGCGCCATCTATGGAGTGGATAGGTGGGCGTTTGTGTCTGAGCCTGTAAGTGAGGTGCCTTAGTGTGTCCCAGTTATTGATGACGTGTCTGCTTACAGAGTCGACCTGGGACTGCTGTGATGGAAGTTTAGTCAGTCTACCGAGGGCAGCCGTCTCCATACCTTGTGCTTTGCTGCAGCAGCTGTGAAGTCGTCCCCCGGAAGAACACTGTGGTGTTACCCTGCCAGTGGAGTGGCAGTAGAAGGATTACCCGGGACCGACTGCTGGAGACGATTATCCACTGGGGTATTGAGGACAGGAGAGTGATTTGTGGTATCACACGAGGCTCCTGTCTAGGGCGTTACCCTTATATCGTTCGTGGAGTGGCCTGACCAGCCTTGCTGATCCAGAACCTGCCAGTAGACCTACTGGACTTGTGGTTGACGGCCTCCACGGCGGTGCCCCCAGTGGAACTGTGTTTTGGCTGGCCTGTGTTTGGGGTAGACTCAGCTTGGTCGAAGGATTCGTCAAGAGACCACGAAAGCACCGAGGACTCAGCACCGAGTATTTGGATCCAGTGTCTTCAGGAGAAGACGATTGTGTATTTCCCCTGTACAGTGTTAATACCCCTCCCCCTGTGCACTCTTTTATATATTATTTACTGGTGATGGGAATAATTATAGTCTTAAGTTCTTAACTTTCTTTCCCTTCCCCCTTTAAGTTTCTTGCGTCACGGATCACATCCCTTGAAAGCCACTAATGGCTTGGGGTAGGATATAACTTCCTATAACAACATCAGAGTAAGAACCCCGTTGCGTCCCGAGAGGGCCGTAACACTCTTCATAACTCTCATGAGCCTCTGCATCACTCTCTTGAGCCTCTGCATCACTCTCTTGAGCCTCTGCAACACTCTCTTCAGCCTCTGCATCACTCTCTTAAGCCTCTGCTTCCCTCTCTTGATCCTCTGCATCACTCTCTTGAGCCTCTGCATCACTCTCTTGATCCTCTGCATCACTCTCTTGAGCCTCTGCATAACTCTCTTGAGCCTCTACATCACTCTCTTTAGACTCTACATCACTCTCTTGAGCCTCTGCATCACTCTCTCTAGTTCTCTGCATCACTCTCTTAAGCCTCGGAATCCCTCTCTTGAGCCTCTGCATCACCTTCTTAAGCCTCTGCATCCCTCTTTTGAACCTCTGCATCACTTTCTTAAGCCTCTGCATCCCTTTCTTGAGCCTCTGTGTCTCTCTCTTGAGCCTCTGCATCATCCTCTTAAGCCTCTGCATCCCTCTTTTGAGCCTCTGCATCACTTTCTTAAGCCTCTGCATCCCTTTTTTGAGCCTCTGCATCACTCTCTTGAGCCTCTGCATCCCTCTCTTAAGCCTCTGCATCATTCTCTTGAGCCTCTGCATCCCTCTCTTAAGCCTCTGCATCACTCTCTTAAGCCTCTGCATCCCTCTCTTAAGCCTGTGATCACTCTCTTGAGCCTCTGCATCCCTCTCTTAAGCCTCTGCAACACACTCTTCAGCCTCTGCATCACTCTCATAAGCCTCAGTAATCAGCCGCTCTCAGTAATTTGGATATTTTGAAAAGTGCATTGAGGGTTTGGGCAAAATGTGATCCATCGCCGCTCTCAGTAAATGGCATTTTTTCGGAATAAAAAGTCGTAATTTCAAACTGCGAATACGTGCAGACAGCCAGAATTTGGCTCCAAAATATAGCTTAAGGGTCGAATTTGGGAAGTTTGGGATATTTTGAAACTGCAGGCCGGTTTTGGCAAAATGTGACCCATCGCCGCTCTCAGTAATTTGCATATTGTCGGTATAAAATGAAAATATTTCAAACTGCGAATACGTGCAGAGAACCCGATTTTGGCTCCAAGATATGTCTCAAGCGTCGAATTGGGGATGTTT
Organism: Procambarus clarkii; assembly: GCF_040958095.1. NCBI lineage: Eukaryota > Metazoa > Arthropoda > Malacostraca > Decapoda > Cambaridae > Procambarus > Procambarus clarkii. Next base: position 1,758,694 of record NC_091218.1, on the reverse strand, counting down.
GGGATATTAAAAAAAACTGCAGGGGGGGGGAGCAAAATATGACCCATCGCTGCTTTCAGTAATTTGCATATTCTCGATATAAAATGTCGTAATTTCAACCTGCGAATATAATTAAATATTCGATAAAAATGATGCAAACACATAATTGATTAGATAATAACCTTAAATACTTCATTTTCAATCATCTATTTGTTTCTCGTTAAAATACTAAGTAAGATATTAAAACGGGGAGAAGTTCTATTTTTATTGCATATATCGACGTTTCAGCCGGAATAGAGCGGTTTTACGTGTACATTTCCATCGGTAATATAAACGGAAAATCAATAACATTTTAGTTAATTCATATGGAAACACATTGTTTTTTTATCATCCGTATTGGAAACACATTGTTTTTTATCATTCGTATTGGAAACAACATTGTCATATGTCTTTTCTTGGATCTAAATAATGCGAAACCTCGCTCTATGATTTGAAGTTAAAATCCTCAAATATTGTAAAATAGTGACTATTTCACGTTAATCATGTAGTTTGATATTACGTAAATATATTAATTTTTACCAATACTTCGATACTATTTCATGTAGTATCACGATATGTGATTTGGCCTTCAAATCTCAGAATTTCGCATAATATTGCATTTTAAGCAAGTTTTCTTACATTTTGTTTCGTACGAAAAATCATCGAATTTAGCAATATTTTGACGTTTATCATTTCCTTTTCCTTTATGTGAATTAAGCATAATATCATCGAATTAGGCAATATTTTGCCTTTTTCCACGTTTTTGTGAATTTTCAGTTTATAGGTGTTAATTCATTATATATACGATAAAAATGATGCAAACACCTAATTGATTATATAATAACCTTAAATACCTAATTTTCAATCAACTATTTGTTTCTCGTTTAAATACTGAGTAAGATATTGAAAAGGGGAGAAGTTCTGTTTTTATTGCATATATCGACGTTTCAGCCGGAATAGAGATTTTTCGTGTACATCTTCCATCGGTAATATAAACGGAAAATCAGAAACATTTTAGTTAATTCTAATGAAAACACATTGGTTTTTATCATTTGTATTGGAAACAACATTGTCATATGTCTTTTCTTGGATCTAAATCATACGAAACATCGCTCTATGATTTGAAGTTAAAATCCTCAAATATGGTAATATAGTGACTTTTTTCACGTTTTTCATGTAGTGTGATTTTACGTAAATATATTCGTTTTTACCAATATTTCGATATTATTTCAAGTAATATCACAATATGTGATTTGGCCTTCAAATCTCAGAATTTCATATAATATTGCATTTTAAGCAAGTTTTCTTGCATTTTGTTTCGTACGAAAAATCATCGAATTTAGCAATATTTTGACGTTTATCATCTCATTTTCCTTTTTGTGATTTAAACAAAATATCTTCAAATGAGGCAATATTTTGCCGTTTTTCCACGTTATTGTGAATTTTCAGTCTGTCGGTATTAATTCATTATATATACAATAAAAATGATGCAAACACATAATTGATTAGATAATAACCTTAAATACTTTATTTTCAATCAACCATTTGTTTCTCGGGTAAATACTGAGTAGGATATTGAAAAGGGGAGAAGTTCGGTTTTTATTGCAAATATCGACGTTTCAGCCGGATTAAAGCGGTTTTATGTGTACATCTTCCATCGGTAATATAAACGGAAAATCAGGAACATTTTAGTTAATTCTAATGAAAACACATTGGTTTTTATCATTTGTATTGGAAACAACATTGTCATATGTCTTTTCTTGGATCTAAATCATACGAAACATCGCTCTATGATTTGAAGTTAAAATCCTCAAATATGGTAATATAGTGACTTTTTTCACGTTTTTCATGTAGTGTGATTTTACGTAAATATATTCGTTTTTACCAATATTTCGATACTATTTCAAGTAATATCACGATATGTGATTTGGCCTTCAAATCTCAGATTTCGCATAATATTGCATTTTAAGCAAGTTTTCTTACATTTTGTTTCGTACGAAAAATCATCGAATTTAGCAATATTTTGACGTTTATCATTTCCTTTTCCTTTATGTGAATTAAGCAAAATATCATCGAATTGGGCAATATTTTGCCGTTTTTCCAAGTTTTTGTGAATTTTCAGTTTATAGGTGTTAATTCATTATATATACGATAAAAATGATGCAAACACCTAATTGATTATATAATAATCTTAAATACTTCATTTTCAATTAACTATTTGTTTCTCGTTTAACTACTGAGTAGGATATTGAAAAGGGGAGAAGTTCTGTTTTTATTGCATATATCGACGTTTCAGCCGGATTAGAGATATTTTCGTGTACATCTTCCATCGGTAATATAAACGAAAAATCAGAAACATTTTAGTTAATTCTTATGAAAACACATTGGTTTTTATCATTTGTATTGGAAACAACATTGTCACATGTCTTTTCTTGGATCTAAATAATACGAAACATCGCTCACTGATTTGAAGTTAAAATCCTCAGATATGGATATATAGTTAATTTTTTCACGTTTTTCATGTAGTTTGATATTACGTAAATATATTCGTTTTTACCAATATTTCGATACTATTTCATGTAGTATCACGATATGTGATTTGGCCTTCAAATCTCAGAATTTCGCATAATATTGCATTTTAAGCAAGTTTTCTTGCATTTTGTTTCGTACGAAAAATCATCTAATTTAGCAATATTTTGACGTTTATCATCCCCTTTTCCTTTATGTGATTTAAACAAAATATCATCGAATTAGGCAACATTTTGCCGTTTTTCCACGTTTTTGTGAATTTTCAGTTTATTGTTATTAATTCATTATACATACGATAAAAATGATGTAAACACATAATTGATTAGATAAAAACCTGAAATACTTCATTTTCAATCAACTATTTGTTTCTCGTTAAAATACTGAGTAAGATATTGAAAAAGGGAGAAGTTCGGTTTTTATTGCATATATCGACGTTTCAGCCGGATTAGAGCGGTTTTAAGTGTACATCTTCCATCGGTAATTAAAACGGAAAATCAAGAACATTTTAGTTAATTCTAATGAAAACACATTGTTTTTTATCATTTGTATTGGAAACAACATTGTCAAATGTCTTTTCTTGGATCTAAATAATACGAAACCTCGCTCCATGATTTGAAGTTAAAATCCTCAAATATGGTTATATAGTGACTTTTTCACGTTTTTCATGTAGTTTGATATTACGTAAATATATTCATTTTTACCAATATTTCGATACTATTTCATGTAGTATCACGATATTTGATTTGGCCTTCAAATATCCGAATTTCGCATAATATTGCATTTCAAGCAAGTTTTCTTGCATTTTGTTTCGTACGAAAAATCATCGAATTTAGCAATATTTTGACGTTTATCGTCTCCTTTTCCTTATGTGATTTAAACAAAATATCATCGAATTAGCCAATATTTTTTCCGTTTTTCCACGTTTTTGTGAATTTTCAGTTTATAGGTATTAATTCATTATATATACGATAAAAATGATGCAAACACATAATTGATTAGATAATAACCTTAAATACTTCATTTTCAATCATCTATTTGTTTCTCGTTAAAATTCTGTATAAGATATTGAAAAGGGGAGAAGTTCGGTTTTAATTGCATATATCGACGTTTCAGCCGGATTAGAGCGGTTTTACGTGTACATCTTCCATCGGTAAGATAAACGGAAAATCAGGAACATTTTAGTTATTTCTAATGAAAACACATTTGTTTTTATCATTTGTATTGGAAACAACATTGTTATATATCTTTTCTTGGATCAAAATAATACGAAACCTCGCTCTATGTTTTGAAGTTAAAATCCCCAAATATGGTAAAATAGTGACTTTTTTCACGTTTTTCATGTAGTTTGATAATTCGTAAATATATTCATTTTTACCAATATTTCGATACTATTTCATGTAGTATCACGATATGTGATTTAGCCTTCATATCTCAGAATTTCGCATAATATTGCATTTTAAGCAAGTTTTCTTACATTTTGTTTCGTACGAAAAATCATCGAATTTAGTAATATTTTTACGTTTATCATCTCCTTTTCCTTTATGTTATTTAAACAAAATATCATCGAATTAGGAAATATTTTGCCGTTTTTCCAGGTTTTTGTGAATTTTCACTTTAAAGGTATTAATTCATTATATATACGATAAAAATTATGCAAACACATAATTTATTATATAATAACCTTAAATGCTTCATTTTCAATCAACTATTTGTTTCTCGTTTAAATACTGAGTAAGATATTGAAAAGGGGAGAAGTTCTGTTTTTATTGCATATAGTGACGTTTCAGCCGGAATGGAGATGTTTTCGTGTACATCTGCCATCGGTAATATAAACAGAAAATCAAGAACATTTTAGTTAATTCTAATGAAAACACATTTTTTTTTATCATTTGTATTGGAAACAACATTGTCAACTGTCTTTTCTTGGATTTAAATAATACGAAACCTCGCTCTATGATTTGTAGTTAAAATCCTCAAATATGGTAAAATAGTGACTTTTTTCACGTTTTTCATGTAGTTTGATAATACGTAAATATATTCATTTTCACCATTATTTCGATACTATTTCATGGAGTATCACGATATGTGATTTGACCTTCAAATCTCAGAATTTCGCATAATATTGCATTTTAAGCAAGTTTTCTTACATTTTGTTTCGTACGAAAAATCATCGAATTTAGCAATATTTTGACGTTTATCATTTCCTTTTCCTTCATGTGAATTAAGCAAAATATCATCGAATTAGGCAATATTTTGCCGTTTTTCCACTTTTTTGTGAATTTTCAGTTTATAGGTGTTAATTCATTATATATACGATAAAATGATGCAAACACCTAATTGATTATATAATAATCTTAAATACTTCATTTTCAATCATCTATTTGTTTCTCGTTAAAATACTGAGTAAGATATTGAAAAGGGGAGAATTTCTGTTTTTATTGCATATATCGACGTTTCAGCCGGAATAGAGCGGTTTTACGTGTACATCTTCCATCGGTAATATAAACGGAAAAACAGGAACATTTTAGTTAATTCTAATGAAAACACATTGATTTTTATCATTTGTATTGGAAACAATATTGTCAAATGTCTTTTCTTGGATCTAAATAATACGAAACCTCGCTCCATGATTTGAAGTTAAAATCTTCAAATATGGTTATTTAGTGACTTTTTTCACGTTTTTCATGTAGTTTGATATTACGTAAATATATTCATTTTTACCAATATTTCGATACTATTTCATGTAGTATCACGATATGTGATTTGTCCTTCAAATATCCGAATTTCGCATAATATTGCATTTTAAGCAAGTTTTCTTGCATTTTGTTTCGTACGAAAAATCATCGAATTTAGCAATATTTTGACGTTTATCGTCTCCTTTTCCTTATGTGATTTAAACAAATTATCATCGAATTAGGAAATATTTTGCCGTTTATCATCCCCTTTTTTTTATATGATTTAAGCAAAATATCATCGAATTGGGCAATATTTCGCCGTTTTTCCACGTTTTTGTGAATTTTCAGTTTATTATTATTAATTCATTAAATATACGATAAAAATGATGCAAACACATAATTGATTAGAAATTAACCTTAAATGCTTCATTTCAATCAACTATTTGTTTCTCGGTAAAATACTGAGTAGGATATTGAAAAGGGGAGAAGTTCGGTTTTTATTGCATATATCGACGTTTCAGCCGGATTAGAGCTGTTTAACGTGTACATCTTCCATCGGTATTATAAACGGGAAATCAGGAACATTTTAGTTAATTCTAATAAAAACACATTGGTTTTTATCATTTGTATTGGAAACCACATTGTTATATGTCTTTTCTTGGATTCAAATAATACGAAACCTCGCTCTATGATTTGAAGTTAAAATCCTCAAATATGGTAAAATAGTGACTTTTTATTGTTTTTCATGTAGTTTGATAATACGTAAATATATTCATATTTACCAATATTTCGATACTATTTCATGTAGTATCACGATATGTCATTTGGCCTTCAAATCTCAGAATTTCGCATAATATTGCATTTTAAGCAAGTTTTCTTGCATTTTGTTTCGTACGAAAAATCATCGAATTTAGCAATATTTTGACGTTCATCATCCCCTTTTCCTTTATGTGATTTAAACAAAATATCATCGAATTAGGCTATATTTTGCAGTTTTTCCACGTTTTTATGAATTTTCAGTTTATTGTTATTAATTCATTATACATACGATAAAAATGATGTAAACACATAATTGATTAGATAATACCTGAAATACTTCATTTTCAATCATCTATTTGTTTCTCGTTAAAATACTAAGTAAGATATTGAAAAGGGGAGAAGTTCTGTTTTTATTGCATATATCGACGTTTTAGCCGGAATAGAGCGGTTTTACGTGTACATCTTCCATCGGTAATATAAACGGAAAATCAAGAACATTTTAGTTAATTCTAATGAAAACACATTTTTTTTATCATTTGTATTGGAAACAACATTGTCATATGTCTTTTCTTGGATTTAAATAATACGAAACCTCGCTCTATGATTTGAAGTTAAAATCCTCAATTATGGTATAGTGACTTTTTTCACGTTTTTCATGTAGTTTGATAATACGTAAATATATTCATTTCTACCAATATTTCGATACTATTTCATGTAGTATCACGATATGTGATTTAGCTTTCATATCTCAGAATTTCGCATAATATTGCATTTTAAGCAAGTTTTCTTACATTTTGTTTCGTACGAAAAATCATCGAATTTAGCAATATTTTGACGTTTATCATTTTCTTTTCCTTTGTGTGAATTAAGCAAAATATCATCGAATTAGGCAATATTTTGCCATTTTTCACGTTTTTGTGAATTTTCAGTTTATAGGTGTTAATTCATTATATATACGATAAAAATGATGCAAACACATAATTTATTAGATAATAACCTTAAATACTTCATTTTCAATCATCTATTTGTTTCTTGTTAAAATACTGAGTAAGATATTGAAAAAGGGAGAAGTTCGGTTTTTATTGCATATATCGACGTTTCAGCCGGATTAGAGCGGTTTTAAGTGTACATCTTCCATCGGTAATTAAAACGGAAAATCAAGAACATTTTAGTTAATTCTAACGAAAACACATTGTTTTTTATCATTTGTATTGGAAACAACAATGTCAAATGTCTTTTCTTGGATCTAAATAATTGCGAAACCTCGCTCCATGATCTGAAGTTAAAATCCTCAAATATGGTTATATAGTGACTTTTTTCACGTTTTTCATGTAGTTTGATATTACGTAAATATATTCATTTTTACCAATATTTCGATACTATTTCATGTAGTATCACGATATGTGATTTGGCCTTCAAATATCCGAATTTCGCTTAATATTGCATTTTAAGCAAGTTTTCTTGCATTTTGTTTCGTACGAAAAATCATCGAATTTAGCAATATTTTGACGTTTATCGTCTCCTTTTCCTTATGTGATTTAAACAAAATATCATCGAATTAGCCAATATTTTTTTCCGTTTTTCCACGTTTTTGTGAATTTTCAGTTTATAGGTATTAATTCATTATATATACGATAAAAATGATGCAAACACATAATTGATTAGATAATAACCTTAAATACTTCATTTTCAATCATCTATTTGTTTCTCGTTAAAATTCTGAATAAGATATTGAAAAGGGGAGAAGTTCGGGTTTAATTGCATATATCGACGTTTCAGCCGGATTAGAGCGGTTTCACGTGTACATCTTCCATCGGTAAGATAAACGGAAAATCAGGAACATTTTAGTTATTTCTAATGAAAACACATTTGTTTTTATCATTTGTATTGGAAACAACATTGTTATATGTCTTTTCTTGGATCTAAATAATACGAAACCTCGCTCTATGTTTTGAAGTTAAAATCCCCAAATATGGTAAAATAGTGACTTTTTTCACGTTTTTCATGTATTTTGATAATACGTAAATATATTCATTTTTACCAATATTTCGATACTATTTCATGTAGTATCACGATATGTGATTTGGCCTTCAAATCTCAGAATTTCGCATAATATTGCATTTTAAGCAAGTTTTCTTGCATTTTGTTTCGTACGAAAAATCATCGAATTTAGCAATATTTTGACGTTAATCGTCTCCTTTTCATTATGTGATTTAAACAAAATATCATCGAATTAGGAAATATTTTGCCGTTTTTCCACGTTTTTGTGAATTTTCAGTTTATAGGTATTAATTCATTATATATACGATAAAAATTTTGCAAACACATAATTGATTATATAATAACCTTAAATGCTTCATTTTCAATCAACTATTTGTTTCTCGTTTAAATACTGAGTAAGATATTGAAAAGGGGAGAAGTTCTGTTTTATTGCATATATTGACGTTTCAGCCGGAATAGAGATGTTTTCGTGTACATCTTCCATCGATAATATAAACGGAAAATCAGGAACATTTTAGTTAATTCTAATGAAAACACATTGATTTTTATCATTTGTATTGGAAACAACATTGTTATATGTCTTTTCTTGGATCTAAATAATACGAAACATCGTTCTATGATTTGAAGTTAAAATCCTCAAATATGGTAAAATAGTGACTTTTTCACGTTTTTCATGTAGTTTGATATTACGTAAATATATTCATTTTTACCAATATCTCGATACTATTTCATGTAGTATCACGATATGTGATTTGGCCTTCAAATCTCAGAATTTCGCATAATATTGCATTTTAAGCAAGTTTTCTTGCATTTTTTCGTACGAAGAATCATCGAATTTAGCAATATTTTGACATTTATCATCCCCTTTTGCTTTATATGATTTAAACAAAATATCATCGGATTAGGCAATATTTTGACGTTTATCATCCCCTTTTCTTTTATATGATTTAAGCAAAATATCATCGAATTAGGCAATATTTCGCCGTTTTTCCACGTTTTTGTGAATTTTCAGTTTATTGTTATTAATTCATTATATATACGATAAAAATGATGCAAACACATAATTGATATTGAACTATAGCTATACAGAGCAGGATATTGAAAAGGGGAGAAGTTCGGTTTTTATTGCATATATCGACGTTTCAGCCGGATTAGAGCGGTTTTACGTGTACATCTTCCATCGGTAATTTAAACGGAAAATCAAGAACATTTTAGTTAATTCTAATGAAAACACGTTGTTTTTTATCATTTGTATTGGAAACAACAGTGTCATATGTGTTTTCTTGGATCTAAATAATACGAAACCTCGCTCTATGATTTGAAGTTAAAATCCTCAAATATGGTAAAATAGCGACTTTTTCACGTTAATCATGTGAGGATGAAGAGAGGGATGCAGAGGCTTAAGCGAGAGATGCAGAGACTCAAGAGAGGGATGCAGAGGCTCAAGAGAGTGATGCAAAGGCTCAAGAGAGAGATGCAGAGGCTCAAGAGAGTGATGCAGAGGCTCAAGAGAGCGATGCAGAGGATCAAGAGAGTGATGCAGAGGCCCAAGAGAGTGATGCAGAGGACCAAGAGAGGGATTCAGAGGCTCAAGAGAGGGAATCAGAGGCTTAAGAGAGTGATGCAGAGGCTGAAGAGAGTATTGCAGAGGCTCACGAGAGGGATGCAGAGGCTTACGAGAGTGATGCAGAGGCTCAAGAGATGGATGCAGAGGCTTAAGAGAGTGATGCAAAGGCTCAAGAGTGGGATGCAGAGGCTCAAGAGAGGGATGCAGGGGTTCAAGAGAGGGATGCAGGGGCTAAGGAGAGGGATGCAGAGGCTCAAGTAAGAGATGCAGAGGCACAAGAGAGAGGCAAAGGCTCTTGAGAGTGACGCAGAGACTCAAGAGAGGGATGCAGAGGCTCAAGAAATGGATGCCGAGGCTTAAGAAAGTGATGCAGAGGCTCAAAATAGGGATGCAGAGGCTTAAGAGGGTGATGCAGAGGCTCAAGAGAGTGATGGAGAGGCTCAAGAGAGGGATGCAGGGGCCCAAGAGAGTGATGCAGAATCTCCTGAGAGTGACGCAGAGGCTCAAGAGAGAGATGCAGAGGCTTTAGAGAGTGATGCAAAGGCTCAGGAGGGGGATGCAGAGGCTCATGAGAGGGATGCAGGAGTTTAAAAGAGTGATGCAGAGGCTCAAGAAAAGGATGCAGAGGCTTAAGAAAGTGATGCAGAGGCTCAAAAAAGGGATGCAGAGGCTTAAGAGGGTGATGCAGAGGCTCAAGAGAGTGATGCAGAGGCTCAAGAAAGGGATGCAGAGGCTCAAGAGAGTGATGCAGAGGATCAAGAGAGGGAAGCAAAGGCTTAAGAGAGTGATGCAGCAGCTGAAGAGAGTGATGCAGAGGCTATAGAGAGTGATGCAGAAGCTTAAGAGAGTGATGCAGAGATTCAAGAGAGTGATGCAGAGGATCAAGAGAGTGATGCAGAGGCTCGAGAGAGTGATGCAGAGGCTCAAGAGAAGGATTCAAAGGCTTAAGAGAGTGATGCAGAGACCTCAAGAGAGTGTTGCAGAGGCTCAAAAGAGTGATGCAGAGGCTCATGAAAGTGATGCAGATGCTCTAGAGAGTGATGCAGAGGATCAAGAGAGTGATGCAGAGGCTCAAGAGAGTGATGCAAACGATCAAGAGAGTGATGAAGAGGCTCAAGAGTGATGCAGAGGATTAAGAGAGGGAAGCAGAGGCTTAAGAGAGCGATGCAGAGGCTGAAGAAAGTGATGCAGAGGCTCAAGAGAGTGATTCAGAGGCTTACGAGAGTGATGCAGAGGCTTAGGAGAGTGATGCAGAGGCTTAAGAGAGTGAGGCAGAGGCTCAAGAGAGGGATGCAGGGGCTTTACCGAAAGCGGCGATGGATCACATTCTGCCCAATCCCTCCCTGCAGTTTTCAAAATATCAAAAACATAACAAATTCGACGCTTGAGCAATATTTTTGAGCCAAATTCTGGCTCTCTGCACGTGTTCGCAGTTTGAAATTACGAATTTTTACACCGAAAATGTGCCAATTACTGAAAGCGGCGATGGATCACATTTTGCCCAAACACTCCCTGCAGTTTTCAAAAAATCCCAAACATCCCAAATTCGAAGCTTGAGTCATATTTTGGAGCCAAGTTCTGGCACTCTGCACGTATTCGCAGTTTGAAATTACGACTTTTTATACCGAAAATATGCCAATTACTGAGAGCGGCGATGTATCACATAATGTCCAAACCCTCCCTGTAGTTTTCAAAATACCCCAAACTTCCCAAATTCGATCCTTGATCCTAATTTTGGAGCCAAATTCTGACTCTTTGCACGTATTCGCAGTTTGAAATTACGAATTTTTATACTGAAAATATGCCAATAACTAAAAGCAGCGATAGGTCACATTTTGCCCAAACCCCCCTGCAGTTTTCAAAATATCCCTAACATCTCAAATTCGACCCGTCAGCCATAACTACTGCGAAAGCATTTGCCAAGGTTGTTTTCATTAATTAATCCCTGGAATACGATCCCCTGCCGCGAAGAATCGTTTTTTCATCCAAGTACACATTTTAATGTTGCGTTAAACAAAGGTTACAACTAAGGAAATGCGCCCAGTAAATCCTCCCCGGCCAGGATACGAACCAATGACATAACGCAAGCGGAACGCCAGGCGTTCCGCTTGCGGAACTTACCATTACTAAGCTTACTTAGCTTGCGGACTGGAGTCTTACCATTACTCCACGGAGACTGTAAATCCAAAATCCATATACAAAAAATATGCGTATTACTGAGAGCGGCGATGGATCACATTTTGCCCAAACCCTCCCTGCAGTTTTCAAAATATCCCAAACATCTCAAATTCGACCCTTAAGAAATATTTTGGAGCCAAATTCTGGCTCTCTACACGTATTCGCAGTTTGAAACTACGAATTTTTATACTGAAAATATGCAAATTACTGAAAGCAGCGATGGGTCATATTTTGCCCAAACCCTCCCTGCAGTTTTCAAAATATCCCCAACATCCCAAATTCGACCCTTGAGCCATATTTTGGAGCCAAATTCTGGCTCTCTGCACATATTCGCAGGTTGAAATTACGACATTTTATATCGAGAATATGCAAATTACTGAAAGCAGCGATGGGTCATATTTTGCCCCCCCCCCCCTGCAGTTTTTTTAATATGCCAAACATCCCCAATTCGACGCTTGAGACATATTTTGGAGCCAAAATCGGGTTCTCTGCACGTATTCGCAGTTTGAAATATTTTCATTTTATACCGACAATATGCAAATTACTGAGAGCGGCTATGGGTCACATTTTGCCAAAACCCCCCTGCAGTTTCAAAATATCCAAAACATCCAAAAGTCGACCCTTGAGCCATATTTTGAAGCCAAATTCTGGCTCTCTGCACGTATTCCCAGTTTGAAATGACGACTTTTTATACCAAAAATATGCCAATTACTGAAAGCGACGATGGACCACATTTCGCCTAATCCCTCCCTGCAGTTTTCAAAATAACCTAAACATCCTAAATTCGACCTTTGAGCCTAATTTTGGAGCCACATTCTGGCTCTCTGCACGTATTCGCAGTTTGAAATTACGACTTTTTATACCGAAAATATGCTAATTACTTAGAGCTGCGATGGATCACATTTTGCCCAAGCCGTCCCTGCAGTTTTCAAAATATCCCTAACATCCCAATTTCGACCCATAAGATTATATTTTGAACACAAATTCTGGCTTTCTGCACGTATTCGCAGTTTGAAATTACGACTTTTTATAACGAAAATATGACAATTACTGAAAGCGGCGATTGATCACATTTTGCCGAAACCCTTCCTGCAGTTTGCAAAATATCCAAAACATCCCAAATTCAACCCTTGTGCTATATTTTGGAGCCAAATTCAGGCTCTCTGCACGTATTTCCAGTTTGAAATGACGACTTTTTATACCAAAAATATGCCAATTACTGAGTGCCACGATTGACCACATTTTGCCTAATCCCTCCCTGTAATTTTCAAAATAACCCAAACATCCCAAATTCGACGCTTGAGACATATTTTGGAGCCAAATTCTGGCTCTCTGCACGTATTCGCAGTTTGAAATTACGACTTTTTATATATATTTTTTTTTTTTTTTTTGAGATACATACAAGAGTTGTTACATTCTATTACAGCATCTAGTACGCGTAGCGTTTCGGGCAGGTCCCTGGAATACGATCCCCTGCCGCGAAGAATCGTTTTTTCATCCAAGTACACATTTTAATGTTGCGTTAAACAAAGGCTACAGCTAAGGAAATGCGCCCAGTAAATCCTCCCCGGCCAGGATACGAACCAATGACATAACGCTAGCGGAACGCCAGGCGAGTGTCTTACCACTACACCACGGAGACTGTAAATCCAAAATCCATATACAAAAAATATGCTAATTACTGAGAGCGGCGATGGACCACATTTTGCCCAAACCCTCCCTGCAGTTTTCAAAATATCCCAAACATCTCAAATTCGACACTTAAGAATTATTTTGGAGCCAAATTCTGGCTCTCTGCACGTATTCGCAGTTTGAAACTACGAATTTTTATACTGAAAATATGCAAATTACTCAAAGCAGCGATGGGTCATATTTTGCCCAAACCCTCCCTTCAGTTTTCAAAACATCCCCAACATCCCCAATTCGACCCTTGAGCCATATTTTGGAGCCAAATTCTGGCTCTCTGCACATATTCACAGGTTGAAATTACGACATTTTATATCGAGAATATGCAAATTACTGAAAGCAGTGATGAGTCATATTTTGCCACCCCCCCCCTCGCAGTTTTTTTTAATATCCCAAACATCCCCAATTCGACGCTTGAGACATATTTTGGAGCCAATATCGGGTTCTCTGCACGTATTCGCAGTTTGAAATATTTTCATTTTATACCGACAATATGCCAATTACTGTAAGCGGCGATGGATCACATTTTGCCCAATTCTCCCTGCCGTTTTCAAAATATCCCAAACATCCCAAATTCGACGCTTGAGTCATATTTTGGAGGCAAATTCTGGCTCTCTGAAGTATTCGAAGTTTAAAATTACGACTTTTTATATCGAAAATATGCCAATTACTGAGAGCGGCGATGGATCACATTTTGCCCAAACCTTCCCTGCAGTTTTCAAAATATCCCAAACATCCCAAATTCGACCTATAAGAATTATTTTGGAGCCAAATTCTGGCTCTCTGCGCGTATTCGCAGTCTAAAATTACGACTTTTTATACTGAAAATATGCCAATTACTGAAAGGAGAGTTGAGTCACATTTTGCCCAAACCCCCATGCAGTTTGCAAAATATCCTAAACATCCTAAATTCGACCTTTGAGCCTAATTTTGGAGCCAAATTATGGCTCTCTGCACGTATTCGCAGTTTGAAATTACGTCTTTTTATACTGAAAATATGCCAATTACTGACACCAGCGAAAGGTCACATTTTGCCCAAACCCCCTTGCAGTTTTCAAAATATCCCAAATATCCCAAATTCGACCCTTGAGCTATATTTTGGAGCCAAAGTCTGGCTCTCTGCATGTATTCGCAGTTAGAAATGACGAATTTTTATTCCAAAAATATGCCAATTACTGAGAGCGACGATGGATCACATTTTGCCTAATCCCTCCCTGCAGTTTTCAAAATAACCTAAACATCCTAAATTCGAACTTTGAGCCTAATTTTGGAGCCACATTCTGGCTCTCTGCACGTATTCGCAGGTTGAAATTACGACATTTTATATCGATAATATGCAAATTACTGAAAGCAGCGATGGGTCATGTTTTGCCCCCCCCCTGCAGTTTTTTTTAATCCCAAACATCCCCAATTCGACGCTTGAGACATATTTTGGAGCCAAAATCGGGTTCTCTACACGTATTCGCAGTTTGAAATATATTCATTTTATACCGACAATATGCAAATTACTGAGAGCTACGATGGGTCACATTTTGCCAAAACCCCCCTGCAGTTTCAAAATATGCCAAACTTCCCAAATTCGACCATTAAGCTATATTTTGGAGCCAGGGAGGGTTTGGGCATAATGTGATACATCGCCGCTCTCAGTAATTGGCATATTTTCGGTATAAAAAGTCGTAATTTCAAACTGCGAATACGTGCAGAGTGCCAGAACTTGGCTCCAAAATATGACTCAAGCTTCGAATTTGGGATGTTTGGGATTTTTGGAAAACTGCAGGGAGTGTTTGGGCAAAATGTGATCCATCGCCGCTCTCAGTAATTGGCACATTTTCGGTGTAAAAAGTCGTAATTTCAAACTGCGAATACGTGCAGAGAGCCAGAATTTGGCTCAAAAATATTGCTCAAGAGTCGAATTTGTTATGTTTTTGATATTTTGAAAACTGCAGGGAGGGATTGGGCAGAATGTGATCCATCGCCGCTTTCAGTAAAGCCACTGCATCCCTCTCTTGAGCCTCTGCCTCACTCTCTTAAGCCTCTGCATCACTCTCCTAAGCCTCTGCATCACTCTCGTAAGTCTCTGAATCACTCTCTTGAGCCTCTGCATCACTTTCTTCAGCCTCTGCATCACTCTCTTAAGCCTCTGCTTCCCTCTTTTAATCCTCTGCATCACTCTTGAGCCTCTGCATCACTCTCTTGATCCTCTGCATCACTCTCTTGAGCCTCTGCATCACTCTCTTGATCGTTTGCATCACTCTCTTGAGCCTCTGCATCACTCTCTTGATCCTCTGCATCACTCTCTAGAGCATCTGCATCACTCTCATGAGCCTCTGCATCACTCTTTTGAGCCTCTGCAACACTCTCTTGAGGTCTCTGCATCACTCTCATAATCCTCTGAATCCCTCTCTTGAGCCTCTGCATCACTCTCTCGAGCCTCTGCATCACTCTCTTGATCCTCTGCATCACTCTCTTGAATCTCTGCATCACTCTCTTAAGCTTCTGCATCACTCTCTACAGCCTCTGCATCACTCTCTTCAGCTTCTGCATCACTCTCTTAAGCCTTTGCTTCCCTCTCTTGATCCTCTGCATCACTCTCTTGAGCCTCTGCATCCCTCTCTTGAGCCTCTGCATCACTCTCTTGAGCCTCTGCATCACCCTCTTAAGCCTCTGCATCCCTTTTTTGAGCCTCTGCATCACTTTCTTAAGCCTCTGCATCCTTTTCTTGAGCCTCTGCATCACTCTTTTAAACTCCTGCATCCCTCTCATGAGCCTCTGCATCCCCCTCCTGAGCCTTTGCATCACCCTCTAAAGCCTCTGCATCTCTCTCTTGAGCCTCTGCGTCACTCTCAGGAGATTCTGCATCACTCTCTTGGGCCCCTGCATCCCTCTCTTGAGCCTCTCCATCACTCTCTTGAGCCTCTGCATCACCCTCTTAAGCCTCTGCATCCCTATTTTGAGCCTCTGCATCACTTTCTTAAGCCTCGGCATCCCTTTCTTGAGCCTCTGCATCCCTCTCTTGAGTCTCTGCGTCACTCTCAAGAGCCCCTGCATCCCTCTCTTGAGCCTCTGCATCCCTCTCTTGAGCCTTTGCATCACTCTCTTAAGCCTCTGCATCCATCCCTTGAGCCTCTGCATCACTCTCGTAAGCCTCTGCATCACTCTCCGGAGCCTCTGCATAACTCTCTTGAGTATCTGCATCCCTCTCGTGAGCCTCTGCAATACTCTCTTCAGCCTCTGCATCACTCTCTTAAGCCTCTGATTCCCTCTCTTGAGCCTCTGAATCCCTCTCTTGGTCCTCTGCATCACTCTCTTGGGCCTCTGCATCACTCTCTTGATCCTCTGCATCGCTCTCTTGAGCCTCTGCATCTCTCTCTTGAGCCTCTGCATCTCTCTCTTTAGAGAGTGATGCAGAGGCTCAAAGGAATAAAGCAGAGGCTCAAGAGAGTGATGCAGAGGCTCAAAAGAGTGATGCAGACGATCAAGAGAGTGATGCAGAGGCTCAAGAGAGTGATGCTGAGGATCAAGAGAGGGAATCAGAGGCTTATGAGAGTGATGCAGAGGCTGAAGAGGGTGATGCAGAGCCTGTAGAGAGTGATGCAGAGGCTTAAGCGAGTGATGCAGAGGCTTAGGAAAGGGATGCAGAGGCTCAAGAGAGGGATGCAGAGGCTCAAGAGAGTGATTCAGAGGCTTACGAGAGTGATGCAGAGGATCAAGAGTGTGATGCAGAGGCTCGAGAGAGTAATGCAGAGGCCTCAAGAGAGGGATTCAGAAGCTTAAGAGAGTGATGCAGAGGCTGAATAGAGATTTGCAGAGGCTCAAGAGAGGGATGAAGAGGCTGAAGAGAGTGATGCAGAGGCTCAAGAGAGGGATGCAGAGGCTCAGGAGAGTGATGCAGAGGCTCAAGAGAGTGATGCAGAGGATCAAGAGAGGGATGCAGAGGCTTAAGAGAGTGATGCAGAGACCTCAAGAGAGTGATGCAGAGGCTCAAGAGAGTGATGCAGAGGATCAAGAGAGGGATGCAGAGGCTTATGAGAGTGATGCAGAGGCTGAAGAGAGTGTTGCAGAGGCTTACGAGAGGGATGCAGAGGCTCAAGAGAGTGATGTAGAGGCTCAAGAGAGTGATGCAGAGGCTTAAGAGAGTGATGCAGAGGCTGAAGAGAGTGTTGCAGAGGCTCAGGAGAGGGATGCAGAGGCTTAAGAGAGTGATGCTGAGGATCAAGAGAGGGAATCATAGGCTTATGAGAGTGATGCAGAGGCTGAAGAGGGTGATGCAGAGGCTGTAGAGAGTGATGCAGAGGCTTAAGCGAGTGATGCAGAGGCTTAAGAAAGGGATGCAGAGGCTCAAGAGAGGGATGCAGAGGCTCAAGAGAGTGATTCAGAGGCTTACGAGAGTGATGCAGAGGATCAAGAGTGTGATGCAGAGGCTCGAGAGAGTTATGCAGAGGCCTCAAGAGAGGGATTCAGAAGCTTAAGAGAGTGATGCAGAGGCTGAAGAGAGATTTGCAGAGGCTCAAGAGAGGGATGAAGAGGCTGAAGAGAGTGACGCAGAGGCTCAAGAGAGGGATGCAGAGGCTCAAGAGAGTGATGCAGAGGCTCAAGAGAGTGATGCAGAGGCTCAAGAGAGTGATGCAGAGGATCAAGAGAGGGATGCAGAGGCTTAAGAGAGTGATGCAGAGACCTCAAGAGAGTGATGCAGAGGCTCAAGAGAGTGATGCAGAGGATCAAGAGAGGGAGGCAGAGGCTTATGAGAGTGATGCAGAGGCTGAAGAGAGTGTTGCAGAGGCTTACGAGAGGGATGCAGAGGCTCAAGAGAGTGATGTAGAGGCTCAAGAGAGTGATGCAGAGGCTTAAGAGAGTGATGCAGAGGCTGAAGAGAGTGTTGCAGAGGCTCAAGAGAGGGATGCAGAGGCTCAAGAGAGTGATGCAGAGGCTCAAGAGAGTGATGAAGAGGCTCAAGAGAGTTATGCAGAGGCTTAAGAGAGGGAAGCAGAGGCTCAAGAGAGTGATGCAGAGGCTCAGGAGAGTGATGCAGAGGCTCAAGAGAGTGATGCAGAGGCTTACGAGAGTGATGCAGAGACCTCAAGAGAGTGATGCAGAGGGTCAAGAGAGGGATGCAGAGGCTCAAGAGAGTGATTCAGAGGCTTACGAGAGTGATGCAGAGGCTTAAGAATGTGATGCAGAGGCTTAACAGAGGGATGCAGAGGCTCAAGAAAGTGATGCAGAGGCTCAAGAGAGGGATTCAGAGGCTTAAGAGAGTGATGCAGAGGTCTCAATAGAGTGATGCAGAGGCTCAAGAGAGTGATGCAGAGGATCAAGAGAGGGATGCAGAGGCTTAAGCCCAAACCCTATATCACATAGAGGAAAAGGGGATGATAAACGTCAAAATTTTGCTATATTCGATGATTTTTAGTACGAAACAAAATGCAAGAAAACTTGCTTAAAATGCAATATTATGCGAAATTCTGGGCTGCATCCTTCTCTTGAGCCTCTGCATCACTCCCAAGAGCCTCTGCATCCCTCTCTTGAGCCTCTGCATCACTCTCTTGAACTCTTGCATCCCTCTCACGAGCCTCAGAATCCCTCACGTGAGGTTATCTTGAGGTTATCTTGAGATGATTTCGGGGCTTTTAGTGTCCCCGCGGCCCGGTCCTCGACCAGGCCTCCACCCCCAGGAAGCAGCCCGTGACAGCTGACTAACACCCAGGTACCTATTTACTGCTAGGTAACAGGGGCATAGGGTGAAAGAAACTCTGCCCATTGTTTCTCGCCGGCGCCTGGGATTGAACCCAGGACCACAGGATCACAAGTGTCGCGTGCTGTCCGCTCGGCCGACCGGCTCCCTTTGCCTTTGCATCACTCTCTTAAGCCTCTGCATCCCTCTCTTGAGCCCCTGCATCCCTCTCTTGAGCCTTTGCATCCCTCTCTTGAGCCTCTGCATCCCTCTCCTAAGCCTCTGCATCACTCCCTTAAGCCTCTGCATCACTCTCGTAAGCTTCTGAATTACTCTGTTGAGCCTCTGCACCACTTTCTTGAGCCTCTCCATCACTCTCTTAAGCCTCTGCATCTCTCTCTTCCGCCTCTGCATCACTCTCTTGAGCCTCTGCATCACTCTCTTGAGCCTCTACATCCGTCTCTTGAGCCTCTGCATCCCTCTCTAAAGTCTCTGCATCACTTTCTTGAGTAGTGATGGAGAAGATGAAGTTTGCCTGAGTGGAGACGAAACGGAAGCTTGTTCGAATGGGGAAGAAACTGATGAAACGTTGACTTTCGACGAGTTACATTCGATAATCAATTACTTATGTCGTAGTGGTTACGATTGTAGTGATGATTGTAGTGGTTACGATTGTAGTGATGGAGAAGATGAAGTTTGCTTGAGTGGAGACGAAACTGATGAAACGTTGACTTTCGACGAGTTACATTGGATATTCAATTACTTATGCCGTAGTAGTTACGATACCGATTGTAGTGATGGAGAAGATGAAGTTTGATTGGGTGGGGACGAAACTGATGAAACGTTGACTTTCAAGGACTTATAACTCTCTGATAGGACACTCTCCATCAATCCCGCACACATACGCAACTCACAATTATAACATGAAACAGTGCAAAATACTTAGCACTGTTACAATCTCTCCCCCTCCAAACTCTCCCATTTCACCTCATGATCGCTGTCACCTTCTCCAACACTGCCACCAAAGCTACCTTCTCCAACACCCGGGGTCAAATCCTATCACCAATTCCAATTTTACTATATTACCAGATGTTAGATATTGCATTATAATAATGGCAGGCGGAACTCAATATATATATATATATATATATATATATATATATATATATATATATATATATATATATATATATATATATATATATATATATATATATATATATATATATATATATATATATATATATTTTTTTTTTTTTTTTTTTTTTATAGGAAGGGAGTACCACCTCTAGCTGGAAGAAGGGGGACCCATAGCCTCGGAGGAAACCACGCATAACGCATTAGAGGGAATGTTTAGATCCCCTCCAATACAGTTTCTGTGTGCTTTTCTCCTACCACCCCCTTCCTTGAATATTTTTTGTGCTTTATTATGCATTTGATGGTTACAAGATATACATGGGTTGATACAAAAATAATAATGCAAAAAGGTGCTTAAAGGTTATGGATCTCTTGAAGAACACAACAATGGGAAACATTGATGAATGTCACAGACGGGTTCGATCATTGTTGCAAGTCAAACACTTCTTCGAATTCCTCTGAAGTTGGACTAGTGCCCAAGACGCAACAGGCATTTCCCCTCTGAATCGCAACACTGAGGCGCTGGAACAAGAAACTTTTTGCTCTCTGGTCTTTTGTAGCGCTGATCAATTTGTCCCCCAACTCCTTCAGGAACTTCAATGCACATTTTCCCCACGAACCGAGGGTCTCCGAGCCGATCGGAACAAAGCTGTAGCAGTGTGCTAGACCTCTGTATTTAATAATTTTCTGCGATTCCCTGAAAGAAGCAGCACCACCGCTTTCACGTGTGCTGTAGTGGAGGTTGGTACTGGCCAGTGTGGCAGCGCACGTGTAGTCCCATACCACTTGCTTACCATCCTTCCAAGGTAGCAAGGTGACCCCATCAGGGCGCTTCTGAGGGTCGTTAGGTCTGGATAAGTGTGGTTCTCTTTGTGCCGGGCAGCGGGCTGTGGCGAGGCTCCTCTTGATGATGTCGTTGACTTCTTCATGTCTTGCAATTTTATCCTGTGATTTACGACATACCAGACCATGACGACCATATTGGTCTGCCATCGCAGTTCCGCAGATGCACCTATGTTCGGTGAGGATGGGGGCGGCAAGGCGTAGGGCAACTCCAATGCGGAGAGCGTCATGACTGAGGCGAGTTCCCAGGGCTGCATTGGGCACAGCAAATAAAAAATCCCCGGCGTGGGGTGCTGTTACCGCTAGGAGGCGGGCTTTGTTTTCAGCATCAGCGTTGTCAATCATTGCTGTGACAGTCTTTTCCATTATGGGGCTATCCCAGTGGGCCTGCTTGTGGTCTTTTGGGACTTGTGGTCGGGGTTGAGGGTGTGCAATGGTGTCCCATTGTCTGGCTGCTTCGATGAACGTTTGATCATGAGTTCCCGCTGTCTCTCTCATACGCTCTGGTAGGATCTGCCCTACCAATTCGTTGGCTGCTGTACATGAGGATAAGAATGCTGGAAGTGCTACCTCAGTTGCCTTTCGTATGCCTATCCCTCCAAATCTCACTGGTAGTGTTGCTTGGTCCCACTGACTGTCATCTAAATCTAGGTTGAGCGCCTTCCTGAATATTGACCTGAGGAGCTCATCATATTGATTTAGAAGTGGGTTGCCAAAAGTTGGTGCACACCTTAAGAAGTATGTTAGCCTGGGCAAGGTAAGGCACTTTGTGAGAAGGTAGAGGGCATCGTGGGAGTCCAAGTCCCCAATTCTCTCTTCCATCCTCTTTAGGTCTCTAAACTTTTCGTCAAGGACTGCAGCAATGGCATTGTGGCCCAGAGGTGCTCCGAGTAGTGTGCTGTCGGTAGATTTAACGACTGAGGCTTCTGGTAGAACTGATTTCACTGCTCTAATGATTA
Organism: Procambarus clarkii; assembly: GCF_040958095.1. NCBI lineage: Eukaryota > Metazoa > Arthropoda > Malacostraca > Decapoda > Cambaridae > Procambarus > Procambarus clarkii. The sequence continues at coordinate 1,736,674 of NC_091218.1, read as the reverse complement.
CTTCACTAGATGCAATAATTTCGCACTTGGAGGGGCTAAGAACGAGACCCATGGACTCCCCCCGTGTCTTCACCAGCTGTAAGTCTTCCAGCAGGGAATCTTGTGTGCCTGCCAGAGTGCCATCATCCAGGAACCAGATGTTGAGCTCGCTGGACAGTCTGGTTGTAATTTCTCGAACCGCTATGCAAAAGAGGAACGGTGCAAGTGGGTCACCCTGTTGAATTCCCTCTGCTGAGGTGACTTCATGTTTGCCAAACAGGAGGGTTGAGTCTTTGCTGTAGCCTGCTGACACAAACGGGAGAATGCTTGGGCAATGTTCCTGGACTGCAGTGAGGATTGCTTCCCTTTTGACCGAGTTGAAAGCGTTTTTAAAATCTAATTTTACTACTGCCTGGTCTTCAGTAAGAGAGCTAATGTAGGCTCGTGCAGCATGAGCCGCTGCTTCACAGCCTTGGGGGACTCCAAACCCCAGCTGGTTGGGTTGCAGCATGGTGGCTGCTTCCGTTCGGATACTTCTGACAGCAGCCCTTGCAACTAGGCGGCGAAGGGTATTACCAACGGCAATGGGTCTGATTCCTCCCCCCTTCTTTTTGAGGGCACATAGGGATGCACCAAAGAAGAATGGTTTGATTTCATCAGGGATTAACCCGGCGAGGCAGTTGTTGACAAACGTTGTGATTTCTGTCAGGAGCGCTTCTGCAGCTGGGCCAAGAACAGGGTTCACCATTTCCTTCACATGTTGAGGTCTTACCCCTGTGTAGCCTCCTGAGGAGCCCGGGGGAAATGAAACGATAGCTTTATAAACCTCTGACTTCCGGAGGACGAGAGGTTCCTGATTAGAGGCGAGCCTGACCTGTGGGGGAGGTCCACCTACGGCCCAGAGGGGGTGTTTTTCTCTCAGTGCTTGGGCTGTGGTTTCATCCCTGGGCAAAATTTTGTCCTCACTTGTGATTAACCTGAGTGCCCCGACTGTATTGCCCTCTTCAATTTTCTTGCTGACTTGGGTACCTAATTTTCTGTTGTCGCTGATTGTCGTACTTGGTCTGCCTCGGCGGTGTTTGGTGTGTTTGGGGAGGCGGACTAGGTTGTCAGCCCTAGGAAAATCCCTAATTGCTTTATTGACGGATGAGGCCAGTGTCTTGCCTCCTCTGTCTGGTACACCTAAGCATGCATTGCCAAAAAGTAACAGATTGTGCCAGGCTTTGATGGTATCAGGTGCAACAAGGTTATTTGACCCTCTGTTAACTTTTGCGATGAGGTCCGTGTATTTCCCTGCAGCAAAAGGGCGAGAGGCCTTTGGGATGTGGGTGAGTGTCCTGGTTGACGTTGCTTTAATTGCCTCTAGCAGGTCGTCTGTTGCAATGTAATCTGTTGCGATTTGTACTGGTGCAACAGGCTCCTGAGTGCTGCCTCCACCCACGGGAGGCCTCCCTGACCCAGGACAGTCACCATGCTGGCGTATGACTCTGGAGACAGAGTTGATGCTGACGATGTTCCCACAACCACTGCATGTGCCTCTCCTTTGATTGGCTTCGGGAGGGGTGAGCTGGCTGGTAGCGGCTTCTTCTGCCATCCCCTTAGGTAAAGTGAATGTCACCTTGCACTGGAGTATTTGTCTCTCCCTCCTGGCTGGGGGGGACGAGGTTGTCCCCTATACTATGCGTCATGTCTGGGCAGATGTCTGGGGTGGGTGGGCTCGTGGAGGTGGTGGGTGGGGGTTGGGAGGCTGCGCGCTGGCCCGGTCTGGGAGGGGGGCCGGGGAGGGAAGGCGCGACCACCTGATCGTGGGAGGTGGGGGCGGGGGAGCGGAAGACACTGCACCAAACGGAGGGGGGGGGGGGGAGACACTACACAAGTGGAGCGGGCGAGCGGGAGACACTACACTCACTGGGGGGGGGGGAGGCACTACACTCAGGGGGTGGGGGGGGGGGCACTACACTCAGGGGGTGGGGGGAGGGTTGATGTGGCACGTAACACTTGGATAATTTCCTTTTTGTCACTAAACACTGGTGAATGTGTCCTGGCTCACTGGGTGTGGTGCTCTCAACACGATACTCACAATGGTCCAGTCACCACAGGACTGGACTCAACTTATCTTTTTCAAGCACTTATTGGCACACTGGTGACCCAGACTCTTGACCCTACCACATGTGTCCTTCCACCCTTTCCTTCCACCCTTTCCCAGTCTCTTGACCCCACCACATGTGCCCTTCCACCCTTTCCTGGTGAGGGAGCCGTAGGGCGTGTGGCGTGTGTGGGCGTGGGCTGGCGGTGGGCGTGGGGTAGCGGTGGGCGTAGGGTTGCGTGGGGTGACGGTGGGCGTGGGGTGGCGGTGGGCGTAGGGTTGCGTGGGGTGACGGTGGTCGTGGGGTGGACGATGGTCGTCGGGTCAGCCGCCGGGAGAGGGTAGCTGGGTGGGCTGGCGAAGCCTGTGGGAGGCTAGGGAGAGGGAGGGAGAAGGTATCCCGGTCACACACAATTAGCACAAAGTTTCACAGGTGCATTATGTTTATCACTACAAACTCACCGTTCATCTGAAAAGACGCACACATTCACTTATAAGACTGCTGGAATACAAGCAGGTTTGTGAGCCTCCCCTTCACTCCCCCCCCTCCTCCACATGAGGCATCCTCCCCGCCTGGAGGCTGTTGTTTATGGAGGCACTGAGATAACCCTCACCCAGGCCTGTGTCCTTCCCCTCCATAGCACGCCTCCCGCCAGGAAAACACACCTTTTACAGTTGATTCTGTTGCACTGCTGGAGAGGTAGGCTTCCTCGACCAACTAAGAGTCTTCAGCAGGTATTAACACAGACATGAGTCGATTCTTGACTTCCTCAGGCACTGTTATCCTTGTTGAATGGGCACAAATGTGGGACCCAACCCCCTGCACGACCGACTGCTACGGCTGCCACCTCGAATATATATATATATATATATATATATATATATATATATATATATATATATATATATATATATATATATATAATATATATATATATATATATATATATATATATATATATATATATATATATATGTATATATATATATATATATATATATATATATATATATATATATATATATATATATATATATATATATATATATATATATATTGTGACGATAATCTCCTTCAAGAGATTGAGCCTGCTCTTCCCTCCATAATTACGTCGTCGAAATTATATAAAACGACTATGGAAGACATATCCAACAACAACAACAACACCAGCAAGGCTTGCCAGGGTGAGCAAAACGTATGCAGCCAGCCACCTGTTCGTACTCAAACCACCAAACTACATGTTGATCGCTACCGGCTCCGCTGATTGGTCGCCGGTCTGGCTGCACCTGCACTCGCCCCCCCCCCCCATACTACTTGATGTCTGGGGTCGCACCAACCCCAGACTCAGAATGTTCAGTGCTCTCGTTGTCACCACTCCTCCCGGCTAGACGCTAGCGTGTACTGAGAGAAGTGGTGGCTTAAAGCCAATATTCCAACACCTCCCATTTACTTTGTATTGCACTTCTTGTTATTTTGCCTTAACGTAACTTTTCATTGTGTCATTTAATTATTCTTATTATTTTGATTGATTGATTTTATTATAAGAATTTGTTTGTGCATTTTATTCATGTTTTGATTTAATTAACGTAATTAAAATTTCATTGTTAAAGTTTACTTGTGTTTTGTGTGTCTTCTCCTTACCTTACCACAGACGAAGTTCCAGTTTTTTCTATTTTTTTTTATAACTATGTGACGAGGCCATACCCCTAGCCTTAAACAGCCGAACACCAACGCGTTACCGTCACAAGTTATATGGGGGCCTGTCCGGGAGCTTCACTCAGGTACTGGTGCCAAGTGGTAATTTATGGTAAGCGTATTTAACTTTGTTAACGTAGCTTTACTATTTTTCATTCAATTTCATTTTTTATAAGGTGCGGTGTATTGTGCATTACGAGAGTAACATATAGTGAGGGTGAGACAACTTTGGATTACGTGGTGACTGTAGGCCGCAGTCATACTCTTAATTGGTCATCTCTCCCTCCATGTTATTACTCGTATTTACCATCTATGTCCCTTGAATATTTCTCATTCTGACAGATCATCATATTGGTACCCTGGTACTGTGGTCTGCCCCGGGTCAAGAGTACCCAATCTTCTGCAATCTGACTGTAGGAGGACAAAGAGGGCCATAGTTCCTCTAGCTCGAACTTTAGTTGCTGAATTGGGACCTCAGCAGCAGTTCTCGTCACCAGTTGACACCTCGCACCCCTACATGTCAGTCAGAGATGATGATACATACAACGGTAGGGAATTAGCTTATTTTTTCAGAGCACAAAAGTTCGCTAATTCTGTAAGTATCATATTAAATTCAGTGGGAAAAACTTGCTTTATGTCCTATAGAGACTTGGCAAGGTATGCCTACATCCTTGGACTACCAATTTTACTTTTGAAGCATTTAACTGTTTCATTTGTTTTCGAAACTTTGTTTCATTTGTTAGTAGGATTTTCTTGCCCTTATTCTCTTACATGAGTACCGGGTACAAGATTTCCTGCGCCCTTGATTTAATTTAATCATTTAATATCTTTCACTTAACGTTAATTGTTAAAGATCACACAGGATAGGTACCAGTTGCCACGTTGTCCTGTTTCTGACATTTCACTATTGAATATTCGTGTACCTTTATTTGCTAATTTCACCATGTTTCGTCTCCAAACTTTCCGTGCAAATCCAGCAGGTGAAATAGGGACTTTAAGTCGTGCCAAGAGGACTGAATTACAAACTCTTGCACATGAGTATCAACTAGAAGTTCCCTACCAAGCCAACAAAAATGACCTACACAACCTGTTGCTGGATTACTATTTAGAGCAAGGTAAGATAGACTCTGAAACTCATGAAACTTACTATATTGCAGAGAAAACTGACTTGGCAACGATGAAACTTAAACTAGAGCTGGCCAAGATTGAACGCGAACAACAAGAACGAGCTGCTGCCATACGAAGGGAAGAACACGAACGCGAAATCACCCTCAGAGAACGCGAAGCTGCCTTGAGGAGAGAAGAACACGAACGTGGACTCGCCCTCCACGAACGTGAGGTTGCACTACTCCAGGAGCGGGAACGAGTACAGCTTGAAGCACTCCAGGAGCGGGAACGCGTACAGCTTGAAACCAAACAACGCGAGTTGGAAATGCAACGCGAACATGACAAGCAACAAGCAACTCTGGCTCTAGAGTGTCGTCAACGTGAAATCGCCTTGGAAACTTCCCACTTCACTCAACGCCAACAAGCTACTGCCAATCTTCCCGTCAGTTTTAATATATCACATGCAAGTAAGTTAATGCCATCCTTTGTAGAAGCAGAAGTTGATGTGTTTTTCACCACCTTTGAAACCCTTGCTAATCAACTCAGTTGGCCTGTCGACCAATGGGCCACACTTCTCAGAGTCCATCTTACAGGTAGAGCTGCAGTCACACTCAGTACTTTGGCATCTGAGAATGACTACTACACTCTGAAACAAGCAGTGTTGGACGCCTACCTACTTTCCACTGAAAGTTATAGAAGGAAATTCCGTGACCACCTGAAGGCAAGTACCACTACCTTCCTCGAGTTTGCTAACACGAAACGGAGGTATTTCATGAAATGGCTGGAAGCAGCACATGTCTCTACTTTTACAGAACTCGTCAACCTGATGCTTGTTGAAGAATTCTTGAGACGTGTGCCGCCTCCTGTCCGCCTCTACTTAGCAGATAAAGAAGAAACCGACTACCTGAAGTGTGCTAAGTCGGCTGACACTTACAGCCTCATCCACCGGCTGACACCTGAACCATCCTCCAGTAAGAAGTCGTGGTACAGTTACGAGAAGGTGAGCCCCGATCAAGCTGGTTCACAACTGTACTGCAAGTATTGTAGACTCTATGGACATACCATAGACAAGTGTGGTAAGTCTCAATACAAGGGAACCACTGACCAACAACGACCCAAACCAACTCCTCCTAAGTCCGGTAAGCCTGTGATGAATGTTGGTGTTGATGTTAATGATCTTTCTCTTTTCAGTAACCACCTGTATACTGGAACTGTCTCTGCCAACGGTTCAAATCCGGAGGGACGTTTCAAATTGAAGATCTTGAGGGACACAGCGGCTCTACAATCGATCATCTTGAAGTCGGCTGTGCCCAACATAGTCTACACCGGGGAAACAGTCTTCATCACTGACCTCACTGCTACCACTCCTTACCCTCTCGCCAGAGTCCACCTGGATTGTCCCTACGTGAACGGGGAAGTCCAAGTCGCCGTCAGGGAAAAGCCTTTTCCCATGCCTGGAGTGCAACTTCTCCTAGGCAACGACTTGGCAGAAGACCTGCAACCGACCAACCTGATCGTCATGGACAAACCCCAGGTGTGTAACTCTGTGCCAATAAACCATATTCTTGAGTATGTTCCAGCAGAGGTTCAAGAGAGTGATGAAGTTTCTCCTCCGGTTCTCGTGACCACCCGTGCACAAGCCGCACGTCCACAGCCAGCTGACTCTACTGCTACCGCTGTCCCTCAAGACCCTCAGAAACTCCCCCCGCATCTGACCAAGTTGGAGTTCCGTAAGTTGCAGAGGGAAGATCTTACTTTAACACCATTGTTTTTCCAGGCTGAGACTCAACCCGACAGTATTCCTGGGTTCTTCCTAGAGAACGACTTGCTCTACCGCAGATATAGACCCAGTAAACTGAAGGAGGAGGACGATTGGGCCAACATCGAACAACTTGTGATTCCCACCAGTCTGCGGCCCACTATTCTACACCTGGCCCACGGAGCATTCTCCCACTACGGCTTCAACAAGACTTACCATGGGATTCGTCAAGACTACTACTGGCCAGGTATGGTAAATAACGTCAAACAGTACGTAAAACAGTGTCATACATGTCAGATGGCAGGCAAACCGAACGTCTCCATTCCCAGAGCACCACTGATTCCCATACAGGTGCCTGCGGAACCTTTCCACAGACTCATAATAGACTGTGTTGGTCCTTTACCTCGGACCAGTTCAGGTAACGCCTACATCCTAACCATCCTGTGTCCTACCACCAGATTTCCCATAGCAGTTCCAGTGAAGAACATCACGGCTGCTACGGTTATAAAACATCTATTGAAGATCTTCACTCAATACGGATTTCCCAGGGAGATTCAAAGTGACTGTGGCACCAACTTCACCAGTGATCTCTTCAAAAGGACACTGGAGGAGTTCAACATCAAACAGGTATTGTCCAGCCCCTATCATCCTGCTTCACAGGGTTCTCTTGAACGTAGTCATCAGACCATCAAAGCACTCTTGAAAAAGTTTTGTAGTGAAACCTCAAAGGATTGGGATAAGCAGATTGACCTAATAATGTGTATTTTCAGAAGTCTCCCCAATGAGTCCATAGGAGTATCTCCTTATGAGATGCTCTACGGCCGTAAGTGCCGTACTCCCCTTAAGGCTTTCAAAGACTCTCTCAGAGATGCCACCTTCAGTGAGCATCAGAATGTGCCCCAGTTTCTTCAAAACCTTCAACACATTCTAGAGAGAGTCCACCGCTTTGCCCATGATAATCTATTGAAAGCCCAGGTGAGAATGAAGACTCATTACGACCAGACCAGCAAAGTAAGAAAATTCAAGCCGGGAGACTTCGTCCTTGCCTATTTTCCTATCCCAGGTTCACCTTTACAAAACAGATTTTCAGGACCCTACTGCGTCAAAGAGTGCAGAAACAACAACAACTACGTCATAGAAACTCCAGATAGGCGGCGGAAGACCCAGCTGTGCCACGTCAACCTCCTGAAGCAATATAATGGTACTCCTCCCACTGTCTTGACTAACTATTCCACATTCACAGAACCCTACATCCACAGTGAGACCTTCCCAGCTTCTCCTCCCGAAAGCACTGACAAGGAGTCAGCGCTTTCTAATTCCGAAATCCTTAATGATCTTCCCAAATGCTTTCAGGATAATAATCGTGCTCCTTTGCCCTCTTCTAATTCCACTCTCACCTCGTCAGATAAACCCTTCATCCTCCATGTCGACGCTAGGGGTACCGACGTTGGTGGTGTCGTGATGCAGCACGTGTGCCCCAAAGAATGAGGTGATTTGGTGAAATGCTATGCCCAAGATTAACATCCGAGTTGCCGTCGGGGAAGTGGCTCAAATAGCCTCGGCTATCACTTCCTTTTGACGGCCGTGATGGTCAAGTGGATTAAGGCGCCCTGTAGTTACCAGTTGCGTTGCTCCTGGGAGTATGGGTTCGAGTCACTTCTGGGGTGTGAGTTTTCATATATATATATATATATATATATATATATATATATATATATATATATATATATATATATATATATATATATCTTATATAGGTATTACTAGAGTTACTAGCAAAACACCAACTTTAGTATCCACAAAATGAACGTATCCGTAATGATGAAAATGTTCTTGATGTTTCTCGCGGTCACTTCTGGAATTTTTTTAATTTCTTCATTTGAAAATCATGTTTATGACGAGGGAAAAAGATTTGGACCTGTCATTGGCTCAATCGGTGGACCCGTAAATGGACCCGTCATTGGGTCTATCGTTGGACCCGTAAATGGACCCATCATTGACTCCACCATTGGACCCGTTAATGGACCCGTCATTGGCTCCATCATTGGACCCGTTAATGGACCCATCATTGGCACCGTTATTGGACCCGTTAATGGACCCATCATTGGACCCGTTAATGAACCCGTCATTGGCTCCATCATTGGACCCGTCGTTGGCTCTTTCGTTAGTGAAGATGGTTAGATGGCGGTGAAGATGACTGAAAGATTCTTAAAAATTCGTGCGTTGTTGATAATGGGCGGAGCTGTGGCAGGTTTCTTGATCATCAGCCGTTGGCTTCCTCACCACCCGCTAGATGATGAATGCAATGTGAAGGTAAGAGATTCCTCGAGTGGGGAAGAAACTGAAGCTTGTTCAAGTGGGGATGAAACCGAAGCTTGTTCAATTGGGGATGAAACCGAAGCTTGTTCAAGTGGGGATGAAACTGAAGCTTGTTCAAGTGGGGATGAAACCGAAGCTTGTTCAAGTGGGGATGAAACTGAAGCTTGTTCAAGTGGGGATGAAACCGAAGCTTGTTCTAGTGGGGATAAAACCGAAGCTTGTTCAAGTGGGGATGAAACTGAAGCTTGTTCAAGTGGGAATGAAACGGAAGCTTGTTCAAGTGGGGATGAAACGGAAGCTTGTTCAAGTGGGGACGTAACGTTGACTTTCGATGAGTTACATTCGATAATCAATTACTTATGTCGTAGAGGTTACGATATAGATTGTAGTGATGGAAATGAAATTTGTATTGTTTCCAATACAAATCATTTGTATTGGAAACAACATTGTCATATGCCATTTCTTGGATCTAAATAATACGAAACCTTGCTCTATGATTTGAAGTTAAAATCCTCAAATATGATTAAATAGTTAATTTTTTCACGTTTTTCATGTAGTTTGATATTACGTAAATATATTCATTTTTTACCAATATTTCGATACTATTTCATCTAGTATCACGATATGTGATTTGGCCTTCATATCTCCGAATTTCGCATAATATTGCATTTTAAGCAAGTTTTCTTGCATTTTGTTTCGTACGAAAAATCATCGAATTTAGCAATATTTTGACGTTTATCATCTCCTTTTCCTTTATGTGATTTAAACAAAATATCACCGAATTAGGGCAATATTTTGCCGTTTTTCCACGTTTTGGTGAATTTTCAGTTTATAGGTATTAATTCATTATATATACGACAACAATGATGCAAACACATAATTGATTAGATAATAACCTTAAATACTTCATTTTCAATCATCTATTTTTTTCTCGTTAAAATACTGAGTAAGATATTGAAAAGGGTAGAAGTTCGGTTTTTATTGCATATATCGACGTTTCAGCCGGAATAGAGCGGTTTTACGTGTACATTTCCATCGGTAATATAAACGGAAAATCAATAACATTTTAGTTAATTCATATGGAAACACATTGTTTTTTATCATCCGTATTGGAAACAACATTGTCATATGTCTTTTCTTGGATTTAAAAAATACGAAACATCGCTCTATGATTTGAAGGTAATATCCTCAAATATGGTAAAATAGTTACTTTTTTCACGTTAATCATGTAGTTTGATATTACGTAAATATATTCATTTTTACCAATATTTCGATACTATTTCATGTAGTATTACGATATGTGATTTGACCTTCAAATCTCAGAATTTCGCATAATATTGCATTTTAAGCAAGTTTTCTTGCATTTTGTTTCGTACGAAAAATCATCGAATTTAGCAATATTTTGACGTTTATCATCCCCTTTTCCTTTATGTGATTTAAACAAAACATCATCGAATAAGGCAATATTTTGCCGTTTTTCCACGTTTTTGTGAATTTTCAGTTTATAGGTACTAATTCATTATATATACGGTAAAAATGATGCAAACACATAATTGATTAGATAATACCCTTAAATACTTCATTTTCAATCATCTATTTGTTTCTCGTTAAAATACTGAGTAAGATATTGAAAAGGGGAGAAGTTCGGTTTTTATTGCATATATCGACGTTTCAGCCGGATTAGAGCGGTTTTACGTGTACATCTTCCATCGGTAATATAAACGGAAAATCAAGAACATTTTAGTTAATTCTAATGAAAACACATTGTTTTTTATCATTCGTATTGGAAACACATTGTTTTTTATCATTCGTATTGGAAACAACATTGTCATATGACTTTTTTTGGATCTAAATAATACGCCACCTCGCTCAATGATTTGAAGTTAAAATCCTCAAATATGGTAAAATAGTGAATTTTCACGTTAATCATGTAGTTTGATATTACGTAAATATATTCATTTTTACCAATATTTCGATACTAATTCATGTAGTTTCACGGTATGTGATTTGGCCTTCAAATCACAGGATATCGCATAATATTGCATTTAAAGCAAGTTTTCTTGCATTTTGTGTCGTACGAAAAATCATCGAATTAAGCAATATTTTGTTTATCGTCTACTTTTCCTTTATGTGATTTAAACAAAATATCATCGAATTAGGCAATAATTTGCCGTTTTTCCACGTTTTTGTGAATTTTCAGTCTATGGGTAATAATTCATTATATATACGATAAAAATGATGCAAACACATAATTGATTAGATGATAACCTAAAATACTTCATTTTCAATCATTATTTGTTTCTTGTTAAAATACTGAGTAAGATATTGAAAAGGGGAGAAGTTCGATTTTTATTGCATATATCGACGTTTCAGCCGGATTAGAGCGGTTTTACGTGTACATCTTCCATCGGTAATTTAAACGGAAAATCAAGAACATTTTAGTTAATTCTAATGAAAACACATTATTTTTTATCATTTGTATTGGAAACAACATTGTCATATGTCTTTTCTTGGATCTAAATAATACGAAACCTCGCTCTATGATTTGAAGTTAAAATCCTCAAATATGGTTATATAGTGTCTTTTTTCACGTTTTTCATGTAGTTTGATAATACGTAAATATATTCATTTTTACCAATACTTCGATACTATTTCATGTAGTATCACGGTTTGTGATTTGGCGTTCAAATCTCAGAATTTCGCATAATATTGCATTTTAAGCAAGTTTTCTTGCATTTTGTTTCGTACGAAAAATCATCGAATTTAGCAATATTTTGACGTTTATCATCCCCTTTTCCTCTATGTGATTTAAACAAAATATCATCGAATTAGGCAATATTTTGCCGTTTTTCCACGTTTTTGTGAATTTTCAGTTTATAGGTATTAATTCATTATATATAAGATAAAAATGATGCAAACACATAATTGATTATATAATAACCTTAAATACTTCATTTTCAATCAACTATTTGTTTCTCGTTTAAATACTGAGTAAGATATTGAAAAGGGGAGGAGTTCTGTTTTTATTGCATATATCGACGTTCCAGCCGGAATAGAGATGTTTTCGTGTAGATCTACCATCGGAAATATAAACGGAAAATCAGGAATATTTTAGTTAATTCTAATGAAAACACATTCTTTTTATCATTTGTATTGGAAACAACATTGTCATATGTCTTTTCTTGGATCTAAATAATACGAAACATCGCTCTAATTTTTGAAGTTAAAATCCTCAAATATGGTAAAATAGTTTCTTTTTTCACATTAATCATGTAGTTTGATATTACGTATATATAATAATTTTTATCAATATTTCGATACTATTTCATGTAGTATCACGATATGTGATTTGGCCTTCAAATCTCAGAATTTCGCATAATATTGCATTTTAAGCAAGTTTTCTTGCATTTTGTTTCGTACGAAAAATCCTCGAATCAATATTTTGACGTGTATCATCCCCTTTTCCTCCATGTGATTTAAACAAAATATCATCGAATTAGGCAATATTTTGCAGTTTTTCCACGTTTTTGTGAATTTTCAGTTTATAGGTATTAATTCATTATATATACGATAAAAATGATGCAAACACATAATTGATTATATAATAACCTTAAATACTTCATTTTCAATCAACTATTTGTTTCTCGTTTAAATACTGAGTACGATATTGAAAAGGGGAGGAGTTCTGTTTTTATTGCATATATCGACGTTTCAGCCGGAATAGAGATGTTTTCGTGTACATCTTCCATCAGTAATATAAACGGAAAATCAAGAACATTTTAGTTAATTCTAATGAAAACACATTGTTTTTTATCATTTGTATTGGAAACAACATTGTCATATGTCATTTCTTGGATCTAAATAATACGAAACCTTGCTCTATGATTTGAAGTTAAAATCCTCAAATATGATTAAATAGTTAATTTTTTCACGTTTTTCATGTAGTTTGATATTACGTAAATATATTCATTTTTACCAATATTTCGATACTATTTCATCTAGTATCACGAAATGTGATTTGGCCTTCATATCTCCGAATTTCGCATAATATTGCATTTTAAGCAAGTTTTCTTGCATTTTGTTTCGTACGAAAAATCATCGAATTTAGCAATATTTTGACGTTTATCATCTCCTTTTCCTTTATGTGATTTAAACAAAATATCACCGAATTAGGGCAATATTTTGCCGTTTTTCCACGTTTTGGTGAATTTTCAGTTTATAGGTTTTAATTCATTATATATACGATAAAAATGATGCAAACACATAATTGATTAGATAATAACCTTAAATACTTCTTTTTCAATCATCTATTTGTTTCTCGTTAAAATACTGAGTAAGATATTGAAAAGGAGAGAAGTTCGGTTTTTATTGCATATATCGACGTTTCAGCCGGAATAGAGCGGTTTTACGTGTACATTTCCATCGGTAATATAAACGGAAAATCAATAACATTTTAGTTAATTCATATGGAAACACATTGTTTTTTATCATCCGTATTGGAAACAACATTGTCATATGTCTTTTCTTGGATTTAAAAAATACGAAACATCGCTCTATGATTTGAAGGTAATATCCTCATATATGGTAAAATAGTTACTTTTTTCACGTTATTCATGTAGTTTGATATTACGTAAATATATTCATTTAAACCAATATTTCGATACTATTTCATGTAGTATTACGATATGTGATTTGACCTTCAAGTCTCAGAATTTCGCATAATATTGCATTTTAAGCAAGTTTTCTTGCATTTTGTTTCGTACGAAAAATCATCGAATTTAGCAATATTTTGACGTTTATCATCCCCTTTTCCTTTATGTGATTTAAACAAAACATCATCGAATAAGGCAATATTTTGCCGTTTTTCCACGTTTTTGTGAATTTTCAGTTTATAGGTATTAATTCATTATATATACGGTAAAAATGATGCAAACACATAATTGATTAGATAATAACCTTAAATACTTCATTTTCAATCATCTATTTGTTTCTCGTTAAAATACTGAGTAAGATATTGAAAAGGGGAGAAGTTCGGTTTTTATTGCATATATCGACGTTTCAGCCGGATTAGAGCAGTTTTACGTGTACATCTTCCATCGGTAATATAAACGGAAAATCAAGAACATTTTAGTTAATTCTAATGAAAACACATTGTTTTTTATCATTCGTATTGGAAACACATTGTTTTTTATCATTCGTATTGGAAACAATATTGTCATATGACTTTTTTTGGATCTAAATAATACGCAACCTCGCTCAATGATTTGAAGTTAAAATCCTCAAATATAGTAAAATAGTGAATTTTCACGTTAATCATGTAGTTTGATATTACGTAAATATGTTCATATTTACCAATATTTCGATACTAATTCATGTAGTATCACGATATGTGATTTGGCCTTCAAATCTTAGAATTTCGCATAATATTGCATTTTAAGCAAGTTTTCTTACATTTTGTTTTGCACGAAAAATCATCGAATTTAGCAATATTTTGACGTTTATCATCTCCTTTTCCTTTATGTGATTTAAACAAAATATCATCGAATTAGGCAATAATTTGCCGTTTTTCCACGTTTTTGTGAATTTTCAGTCTATAGGTATTAATTCATTATATATACGATAAAAATGATACAAACACATAATTGATTAGATATTAACCTTAAATACTTCATTTTCAATCATCTATTTGTTTCTTGTTAAAATACTGAGTAATATATTGAAAAGGGGAGAAGTTCGGTTTTTATTGCATATATCGACGTTTCAGCCGGATTAGAGCGGTTTTACGTGTACATCTTCCATCGGTAATTTAAACGGAAAATCAAGAACATTTTAGTTAATTCTAATGAAAACACATTGTTTTTTATCATTTGTATTGGAAACAACATATAATATATGTTGTTTATATAATATTATATTTATAATATGTCTTTTCTTGGATCTAAATAATACGAAACCTCGCTCTATGATTTGAAGTTAAAATCCTCAAATATGGTTATATAGTGACTTTTTTTACGTTTTTCATGTAGTTTGATATTACGTAAATATATTCATTTTTACCAATATTTCGATACTATTTCATGAAGTATCACGATATGTGATTTGGCCTTCAAATCTCAGAATTTCGCATAATATTGCATATTAAGCAAGTTTTCTTGCATTTTGTTTCGTACGAAAAATCATCGAATTTAGCAATATTTTGACGTTTATCGTCTCCTTTTCCTTTATGTGATTTAAACAAAATATCATGGAATTAGGCAATATTTTGCCGTTTTTCCACGTTTTTGTGAATTTTCAGTTTATAGGTATTAATTCATTATATATACGATAAAAATGATGCAAAATAATAATTGATTAGATAATAACCTTAAATACTTCATTTCAATCATCTATTTGTTTCTCGTTAAAATTCTGAAAAAGATATTGAAAAGGGGAAAAGTTCGGTTTTTGTTGCATATATCGACGTTTCAGCCGGATTAGAGCGGTTTTACGTGTACATCTTCCATCGGTAATATAAACGGAAAATCAAGAACATTTTAGTTAATTCTAATGAAAACACATTGTTTTTTATCATTCGTATTGGAAACAACATTGTCATATGTCTTTTCTTGGATCTAAATAATACGAAACCTCGCTCTATGATTTGAAGTTAAAATCCTCTAATATGGTAAAATAGTGACTTTTTCACGTTAATCATGTAGTTTGATATTACGTAAATATATTCATTTTTACCAATACTTCGATACTATTTCATGTAGTATATGTGATTTGGCGTTCAAATCTCAGAATTTCGCATAATATTGCATTTTAAGCAAGTTTTCTTGCATTTTGTTTCGTACGAAAAATCATCGAATTTAGCAATATTTTGACGTTTATCATCCCCTTTTCCTCTATGTGATTTAAACAAAATATCATCGAATTAGGCAATATTTTGCCGTTTTTCCACGTTTTTGTGAATTTTCAGTTTATAGGTATTAATTCATTATATATACGATAAAAATGATGCAAACACATAATTGATTATATTATAACCATAAATACTTCATTTTCAATCAACTATTTCTTTCTCGTTTAAATACTGAGTAAGATATTGAAAAGGGGAGGAGTTCTGTTTTTATTGCATATATCGACGTTCCAGCCGGAATAGAGATGTTTTCGTGTACATCTTCCATCGGTAATATAAACGGAAAATCAGGAATATTTTAGTTAATTCTAATGAAAACACATTGTTTTTATCATTTGTATTGGAAACAACATTGTCATATGTCTTTTCTTGGATCTAAATAATACGAAACATCGCTCTATTTTTTTAAGTTAAAATCCTCAAATATGGTAAAATAGTTTCTTTTTTCACGTTAATCATGTAGTTTGATATTACGTAAATATATTAATTTTTATCAATATTTCGATACTATTTCATGTAGTATCACGATGTGTGATTTGGCCTTCAAATCTCAGAATTTCGCATAATATTGCATTTTAAGCAAGTTTTCTTGCATTTTGTTTCGTACGAAAAATCCTCGAATCAATATTTTGACGTGTATCATCCCCTTTTCCTATATGTGATTTAAACAAAATATCATCGAATTAGGCAATATTTTGCCGTTTTTCCACGTTTTTGTGAATTTTCAGTTTATAGGTATTAATTCATTATATATACAATAAAAATGATGCAAACACATAATTGATTATATAATAACCTTAAATACCTAATTTTCAATCAACTATTTGTTTCTCGTTTAAATACTGAGTAAGATATTGAAAAGGGGAGGAGTTCTGTTTTTATTGCATATATCGACGTTCCAGCCGGAATAGAGATGTTTTCGTGTACATCTTCCATCGGAAATATAAACGGAAAATCAAGAACATTTTAGTTAATTCTAATGAAAACACACTGTTTTTTATAATTTGTATTGGAAACAACATTGTCATATGTCTTTTCTTGGATCTAAATAATAGGAAACCTCGCTCTATGATTTGAAGTTAAAATCTTCAAATATGGTAATATAGTGACTTTTTCACGATTTTCATGTAGTTTGATATTACGTAAATATATTCATTTTTACCAATATTTCGATACTAATTCATGTAGTTTCACGGTATGTGATTTGGCCTTTAAATCACAGGATATCGCATAATATTGCATTTAAAGCAAGTTTTCTTGCATTTTGTGTCGTACGAAAAATCATCGAATTTAGCAATATTTTGACGTTTATCGTCTACTTTTCCTTTATGTGATTTAAACAAAATATCATCGAATTAGGCAATAATTTGCCGTTTTTCCACGTTTTTGTGAATTTTCAGTCTATGGGTATTATTTCATTATATATACGATAAAAATGATGCAAACACATAATTGATTAGATAATAACCTTAAATACTTCATTTTCAATCATCTATTTGTTTCTTGTTAAAATACTGACCAAGATATTGAAAAGGGGAGAAGTTCGGTTTTTATTGCATATATCGACGTTTCAGCCGGATTAGAGCGGTTTTACGTGTACATCTTCCATCGGTAATATAAACGGAAAATCAAGAACATTTTAATTAATTCTAATGAAAACACATTGTTTTTTATCATTCGTATTGGAAACAACATTGTCATATGTCTTTTCTTGGATCTAAATAATACGAAACCTCGCTCTATGATTTGAAGTTAAAATCCTCAAATATGGTAAAATAGTGACTTTTCACGTTAATCATGTAGTTTGATATTACGTAAATATATTCATTTTACCAATATTTCAATACTATTTCATGTAGTATCACGATATGTGATTTGGCCTTCAAATCTCAGAATTTCGCATAATATTGCATTTTAAGCAAGTTTTCTTGCATTTTGTTTCGTACGAAAAAACAACGAATTTGGCAATATTTTGACGTTTATCGTCTCCTTTTCCTTTATGTGATTTAAACAAAATATCATCGAATTAGGCAATATTTTGCCGTTTTTCCACGTTTTTGTGAATTTTCAGTTTATAGGTATTAATTCATTATATATATACGATAAAAATGATGCAAACACATAATTGATTAGATAATAACCTTAAATACTTCATTTTCAATCATCTATTTGTTTCTTGTTAAAATACTGAGTAAGATATTGAAAAGGGGAGAAGTTCGGTTTTTATTGCATATATTGAAGTTTCAGCCGGATTAGAGCGGTTTTACGTGTATATCTTCCATCGGTAATATAAACGGAAAATCAAGATTATTTTAGGTAATTCTAATGAAAACATATTGTTTTTTATCATTTGTATTGGAAACAACAGTGTCATATGTCTTTTCTTGGATCTAAATAATACGAAACCTCGCTCTATGATTTGAAGTTAAAATCCTCATATATGGTTAAATAGTGACTTTTTCACGTTTTTAATGTAGTTTGATATTACGTAACCATATTCATTTTTACCAATATTTCGATACTATTTCATGTAGTATCACGATATGTGATTTGGCTATTTTATCATCCCCTTTTCCTTTATGTGATTTAAACAAAATATCATCGAATTAGGCAATAATTTGCCGTTTTTCCACGTTTTTGTGAATTTTCAGTCTATGGGTATTAATTCATTATATATACGATAAAAATGATGCAAACACATAATTGATTAGATAATAACCTTAAATACTTCATTTTCAATCATCTATTTGTTTCTTGTTAAAATACTGAGTAAGATATTGAAAAGGGGGAGAAGTTCGGTTTTTATTGCATATATCGACGTTTCAGCCGGATTAGAGCGGTTTTACGTGTACATCTTCCATCGGTAATTTAAACGGAAAATCAAGAACATTTTAGTTAATTCTAATGAAAACACATTGTTTTTTATCATTCGTATTGGAAACACATTGTTTTTTATCATTCGTATTGGAAACAACATTGTCATATGACTTTTTTTGGATCTAAATAATACGCAACCTCGCTCAATGATTTGAAGTTAAAATCCTCAAATATGGTAAAATAGTGAATTTTCACGTTAATCATGTAGTTTGATATTACGTAAATATGTTCATTTTTACCAATATTTCGATACTAATTCATGTAGTATCACGATATGTGATGTGGCCTTCAAATCTTAGAATTTCGCATAATATTGCATTTTAAGCAAGTTTTCTTACATTTTGTTTCGCACGAAAAATCATCGAATTTAGCAATATTTTGACGTTTATCATCTCCTTTTCCTTTATGTGATTTAAACAAAATATCATCGAATTAGGCAATAATTTGCCGTTTTTCCACGTTTTTGTGAATTTTCAGTCTATAGGTATTAATTCATTATATATACGATAAAAATGATACAAACACATAATTGATTAGATATTAACCTTAAATACTTCATTTTCAATCATCTATTTGTTTCTTGTTAAAATACTGAGTAAGATATTGAAAAGGGGAGAAGTTCGGTTTTTATTGCATATATCGACGTTTCAGCCGGATTAGAGCGGTTTTACGTGTACATCTTCCATCGGTAATTTAAACGGAAAATCAAGAACATTTTAGTTAATTCTAATGAAAACACATTGTTTTTATCATTTGTATTGGAAACAACATATAATATATGTTGTTTATATAATATTATATTTATAATATGTCTTTTCTTGGATCTAAATAATACGAAACCTCGCTCTATGATTTGATGTTAAAATCCTCAAATATGGTTATATAGTGACTTTTTTTACGTTTTTCATGTAGTTTGATATTACGTAAATATATTCATTTTTACCAATATTTCGATACTATTTCATGAAGTATCACGATATGTGATTTGGCCTTCAAATCTCAGAATTTCGCATAATATTGCATATTAAGCAAGTTTTCTTGCATTTTGTTTCGTACGAAAAATCATCGAATTTAGCAATATTTTGACGTTTATCGTCTCCTTTTCCTTTATGTGATTTAAACAAAATATCATCGAATTAGGCAATATTTTGCCGTTTTTCCACGTTTTTGTGAATTTTCAGTTTATAGGTATTAATTCATTATATATACGATAAAAATGATGCAAAATAATAATTGATTAGATAATAACCTTAAATACTTCATTTCAATCCTCTATTTGTTTCTCGTTAAAATTCTGAAAAAGATATTGAAAAGGGGAAAAGTTCGGTTTTTGTTGCATATATCGACGTTTCAGCCGGATTAGAGCGGTTTTACGTGTACATCTTCCATCGGTAATATAAACGGAAAATCAAGAACATTTTAGTTAATTCTAATGAAAACACATTGTTTTTTATCATTCGTATTGGAAACAACATTGTCATATGTCTTTTCTTGGATCTAAATAATACGAAACCTCGCTCTATGATTTGAAGTTAAAATCCTCTAATATGGTAAAATAGTGACTTTTTCACGTTAATCATGTAGTTTGATATTACGTAAATATATTCATTTTTACC
Source organism: Procambarus clarkii (assembly GCF_040958095.1). Classification (NCBI taxonomy): domain Eukaryota; kingdom Metazoa; phylum Arthropoda; class Malacostraca; order Decapoda; family Cambaridae; genus Procambarus; species Procambarus clarkii. The sequence goes on along the minus strand of NC_091218.1, from coordinate 1,716,334 downwards.
AATACTTCGATACTATTTCATGTAGTATATGTGATTTGGCGTTCAAATCTCAGAATTTCGCATAATATTGCATTTTAAGCAAGTTTTCTTGCATTTTGTTTCGTACGAAAAATCATCGAATTTAGCAATATTTTGACGTTTATCATCCCCTTTTCCTCTATGTGATTTAAACAAAATATCATCGAATTAGGCAATATTTTACCGTTTTTCCACGTTTTTGTGAATTTTCAGTTTATAGGTATTAATTCATTATATATACGATAAAAATGATGCAAACACATAATTGATTATATAATAACCATAAATACTTCATTTTCAATCAACTATTTCTTTCTCGTTTAAATACTGAGTAAGATATTGAAAAGGGGAGGAGTTCTGTTTTTATTGCATATATCGACGTTCCAGCCGGAATAGAGATGTTTTCGTGTACATCTTCCATCGGTAATATAAACGGAAAATCAGGAATATTTTAGTTAATTCTAATGAAAACACATTGTTTTTATCATTTGTATTGGAAACAACATTGTCATATGTCTTTTCTTGGATCTAAATAATACGAAACATCGCTCTATTTTTTTAAGTTAAAATCCTCAAATATGGTAAAATAGTTTCTTTTTTCACGTTAATCATGTAGTTTGATATTACGTAAATATATTAATTTTTATCAATATTTCGATACTATTTCATGTAGTATCACGATATGTGATTTGGCCTTCAAATCTCAGAATTTCGCATAATATTGCATTTTAAGCAAGTTTTCTTGCATTTTGTTTCGTACGAAAAATCCTCGAATCAATATTTTGACGTGTATCATCCCCTTTTCCTATATGTGATTTAAACAAAATATCATCGAATTAGGCAATATTTTGCCGTTTTTCCACGTTTTTGTGAATTTTCAGTTTATAGGTATTAATTCATTATATATACAATAAAAATGATGCAAACACATAATTGATTATATAATAACCTTAAATACCTAATTTTCAATCAACTATTTGTTTCTCGTTTAAATACTGAGTAAGATATTGAAAAGGGGAGGAGTTCTGTTTTTATTGCATATATCGACGTTCCAGCCGGAATAGAGATGTTTTCGTGTACATCTTCCATCGGAAATATAAACGGAAAATCAAGAACATTTTAGTTATTTCTAATGAAAACACACTGTTTTTTATAATTTGTATTGGAAACAACATTGTCATATGTCTTTTCTTGGATCTAAATAATACGAAACCTCGCTCTATGATTTGAAGTTAAAATCTTCAAATATGGTAATATAGTGACTTTTTCACGATTTTCATGTAGTTTGCTATTACGTAAATATATTCATTTTTACCAATATTTCGATACTAATTCATGTAGTTTCACGGTATGTGATTTGGCCTTTAAATCACAGGATATCGCATAATATTGCATTTAAAGCAAGTTTTCTTGCATTTTGTGTCGTACGAAAAATCATCGAATTTAGCAATATTTTGACGTTTATCGTCTACTTTTCCTTTATGTGATTTAAACAAAATATCATCGAATTAGGCAATAATTTGCCGTTTTTCCACGTTTTTGTGAATTTTCAGTCTATGGGTATTATTTCATTATATATACGATAAAAATGATGCAAACACATAATTGATTAGATAATAACCTTAAATACTTCATTTTCAATCATCTATTTGTTTCTTGTTAAAATACTGACAAAGATATTGAAAAGGGGAGAAGTTCGGTTTTTATTGCATATATCGACGTTTCAGCCGGATTAGAGCGGTTTTACGTGTACATCTTCCATCGGTAATTTAAACGGAAAATCAAGAACATTTTAGTTAATTCTAATGAAAACACATTGTTTTTTATCATTTGTATTGGAAACAACATTGTCATATGTCTTTTCTTGGATCTAAATAATACGAAACCTCGCTCTATGATTTGAAGTTAAAATCCTCAAATATGGTTATATAGTGTCTTTTTTCACGTTTTTCATGTAGTTTGATATTACGTAAATATATTCATTTTTAACAATATTTCGATCCTATTTCATGTAGTATCACGATATGTGATTTGGCCTTCAAATCTCAGAATTTCGCATAATATTGCATTTTAAGCAAGTTTTCTTGCATTTTGTTTCGTACGAAAAATCATCGAATTTAGCAATATTTTGACGTTTATCATCCCCTTTTCCTCTATGTGATTTAAACAAAATATCATCGAATTAGGCAATATTTTACCGTTTTTCCACGTTTTTGTGAATTTTCAGTTTATAGGTATTAATTCATTATATATACGATAAAAATGATGCAAACACATAATTGATTATATAATAACCATAAATACTTCATTTTCAATCAACTATTTCTTTCTCGTTTAAATACTGAGTAAGATATTGAAAAGGGGAGGAGTTCTGTTTTTATTGCATATATCGACGTTCCAGCCGGAATAGAGATGTTTTCGTGTACATCTTCCATCGGTAATATAAACGGAAAATCAGGAATATTTTAGTTAATTCTAATGAAAACACATTGTTTTTATCATTTGTATTGGAAACAACATTGTCATATGTCTTTTCTTGGATCTAAATAATACGAAACATCGCTCTATTTTTTTAAGTTAAAATCCTCAAATATGGTAAAATAGTTTCTTTTTTCACGTTAATCATGTAGTTTGATATTACGTAAATATATTAATTTTTATCAATATTTCGATACTATTTCATGTAGTATCACGATATGTGATTTGGCCTTCAAATCTCAGAATTTCGCATAATATTGCATTTTAAGCAAGTTTTCTTGCATTTTGTTTCGTACGAAAAATCCTCGAATCAATATTTTGACGTGTATCATCCCCTTTTCCTATATGTGATTTAAACAAAATATCATCGAATTAGGCAATATTTTGCCGTTTTTCCACGTTTTTGTGAATTTTCAGTTTATAGGTATTAATTCATTATATATACAATAAAAATAATGCAAACACATAATTGATTATATAATAACCTTAAATACCTAATTTTCAATCAACTATTTGTTTCTCGTTTAAATACTGAGTAAGATATTGAAAAGGGGAGGAGTTCTGTTTTTATTGCATATATCGACGTTCCAGCCGGAATAGAGATGTTTTCGTGTACATCTTCCATCGGAAATATAAACGGAAAATCAAGAACATTTTAGTTATTTCTAATGAAAACACACTGTTTTTTATAATTTGTATTGGAAACAACATTGTCATATGTCTTTTCTTGGATCTAAATAATACGAAACCTCGCTCTATGATTTGAAGTTAAAATCTTCAAATATGGTAATATAGTGACTTTTTCACGATTTTCATGTAGTTTGCTATTACGTAAATATATTCATTTTTACCAATATTTCGATACTAATTCATGTAGTTTCACGGTATGTGATTTGGCCTTTAAATCACAGGATATCGCATAATATTGCATTTAAAGCAAGTTTTCTTGCATTTTGTTTCGTACGAAAATTCATCGAATTTAGCAATATTTTAATGTTCATCGTCTCCTTTTCCTTTATGTGATTTAAACAAAATATCATCGAATTAGGCAATATTTTGCCGTTTTTCCTCGTTTTTGTGAATTTTCAGTTTATAGGTATTAATTCATTATATATACGATAAAAATGATGCAAACACATAATTGATTAGATAATAACCTTAAATACTTCATTTTCAATCATCTATTTGTTTCTCGTTAAAATTCTGAATAGGATATTGAAAAGGGGAGAAGTTCGGTTTTTATTGCATATATCGACGTTTCAGCCGGATTAGAGCGGTTTTACGTGTACATCTTCCATCGGTAATATAAACGGAAAATCAAGAACATTTTAATTAATTCTAATGAAAACACATTGTTTTTTATCATTCGTATTGGAAACAACATTGTCATATGTCTTTTCTTGGATCTAAATAATACGAAACCTCGCTCTATGATTTGAAGTTAAAATCCTCAAATATGGTAAAATAGTGACTTTTCACGTTAATCATGTAGTTTGATATTACGTAAATATATTCATTTTACCAATATTTCAATACTATTTCATGTAGTATCACGATATGTGATTTGGCCTTCAAATCTCAGAATTTCGCATAATATTGCATTTTAAGCAAGTTTTCTTGCATTTTGTTTCGTACGAAAAAACAACGAATTTGGCAATATTTTGACGTTTATCGTCTCCTTTTCCTTTATGTGATTTAAACAAAATATCATCGAATTAGGCAATATTTTGCCGTTTTTCCACGTTTTTGTGAATTTTCAGTTTATAGGTATTAATTCATTATATATATACGATAAAAATGATGCAAACACATAATTGATTAGATAATTACCTTAAATACTTCATTTTCAATCATCTATTTGTTTCTTGTTAAAATACTGAGTAAGATATTGAAAAGGGGAGAAGTTCGGTTTTTATTGCATATATTGAAGTTTCAGCCGGATTAGAGCGGTTTTACGTGTATATCTTCCATCGGTAATATAAACGGAAAATCAAGATTATTTTAGGTAATTCTAATGAAAACATATTGTTTTTTATCATTTGTATTGGAAACAACAGTGTCATATGTCTTTTCTTTGATCTAAATAATACGAAACCTCGCTCAATGATTTGAAGTTAAAATCCTCATATATGGTTAAATAGTGACTTTTTCACGTTTTTAATGTAGTTTGATATTACGTAAACATATTCATTTTTACCAATATTTCGATACTATTTCATGTAGTATAACGATATGTGATTTGGCTATTTTATCATCCCCTTTTCCTTTATGTGATTTAAACAAAATATCATCGAATTAGGCAATAATTTGCCGTTTTTCCACGTTTTTGTGAATTTTCAGTCTATGGGTATTAATTCATTATATATACGATAAAAATGATGCAAACACATAATTGATTAGATAATAACCTTAAATACTTCATTTTCAATCATCTATTTGTTTCTTGTTAAAATACTGAGTAAGATATTGAAAAGGGGGAGAAGTTCGGTTTTTATTGCATATATCGACGTTTCAGCCGGATTAGAGCGGTTTTACGTGTACATCTTCCATCGGTAATTTAAACGGAAAATCAAGAACATTTTAGTTAATTCTAATGAAAACACATTGTTTTTTATCATTTGTATTGGAAACAACATTGTCATATGTCTTTTCTTAGATCTAAATAATACGAAACCTAGCTCTATGATTTGAAGTTAAAATCCTCAAATATGGTTATATAGTGTCTTTTTTCACGTTTTTCATGTAGTTTGATATTACGTAAATATATTCATTTTTACCAATACTTCGATACTATTTCATGTAGTATCACGGTTTGTGATTTGGCGTTCAAATCTCAGAATTTCGCCTAATAATGCATTTTATGCAAGTTTTCTTGCATTTTGATTCGTACGAAAAATCATCGAATTTAGCAATATTTTGACGTTTATCATCCCCTTTTCCTCTATGTGATTTAAACAAAATATCATCGAATTAGGCAATATTTTGCCGTTTTTCCACGTTTTTGTGAATTTTCAGTTTATAGGTATTAATTCATTATATATAAGATAAAAATGATGCAAACACATAATTGATTATATAATAACCTTAAATACTTCATTTTCAATCAACTATTTGTTTCTCGTTTAAATACTGAGTAAGATATTGAAAAGGGGAGGAGTTCTGTTTTTATTGCATATATCGACGTTCCAGCCGGAATAGAGATGTTTTCGTGTACATCTTCCATCGGAAATATAAACGGAAAATCAGGAATATTTTAGTTAATTCTAATGAAAACACATTCTTTTTATCATTTGTATTGGAAACAACATTGTCATATGTCTTTTCTTGGATCTAAATAATACGAAACATCGCTCTAATTTTTGAAGTTAAAATCCTCAAATATGGTAAAATAGTTTCTTTTTTCACATTTATCATGTAGTTTGATATTACGTATATATATTAATTTTTATCAATATTTCGATACTATTTCATGTAGTATCACGATATGTGATTTGGCCTTCAAATCTCAGAATTTCGCATAATATTGCATTTTAAGCAAGTTTTCTTGCATTTTGTTTCGTACGAAAAATCCTCGAATCAATATTTTGACGTGTATCATCCCCTTTTCCTATATGTGATTTAAACAAAATATCATCGAATTAGGCAATATTTTGCCGTTTTTCCACGTTTTTGTGAATTTTCAGTTTATAGGTATTAATTCATTATATATACGATAAAAATGATGCAAACACATAATTGATTATATAATAACCTTAAATACTTCATTTTCAATCAATTATTTGTTTCTCGTTTAAATACTGAGTACGATATTGAAAAGGGGAGGAGTTCTGTTTTTATTGCATATATCGACGTTTCAGCCGGAATAGAGATGTTTTCGTGTACATCTTCCAACAGTAATATAAACGGAAAATCAAGAACATTTTATTTAATTCTAATGAAAACACATTGTTTTTTATCATTTGTATTTGAAACAACATTGTCATATGTCATTTCTTGGATCTAAATAATACGAAACCTTGCTCTATGATTTGAAGTTAAAATCCTCAAATATGATTAAATAGTTAATTTTTTCACGTTTTTCATGTAGTTTGATATTACCTAAATATATTCATTTTTACCATTATTTCGATACTATTTCATCTAGTATCACGATATGTGATTTGTCCTTCATATCTCCGAATTTCGCATAATATTGCATTTTAAGCAAGTTTTCTTGCATTTTGTGTCGTACGAAAAATCATCAAATTTAGCAATATTTTGACGTTTATCATCTCCTTTTCCTTTATGTGATTTAAACAAAATATCACCGAATTAGGGCAATATTTTGCCGTTTTTCCACGTTTTGGTGAATTTTCAGTTTATAGGTATTAATTCATTATATATACGATAAAAATGATGCAAACACATAATTGATTAGCTAATAACTTTAAATACTTCATTTTCAATCATCTATTTGTTTCTCGTTAAAATACTGAGTAAGATATTGAAAAGGGGAGAAGTTCGGTTTTTATTGCATATATCGACGTTTCAGCCGGATTAGAGCGGTTTTATGTGTACATCTTCCATCGGTAATATAAACGGATAATCAATAACATTTTAGTTAATTCATATGGAAACACATTGTTTTTTATCATCCGTATTGGAAACAACATTGTCATATGTCTTTTCTTGGATTTAAAAAATACGAAACATCGCTCTATGATTTGAAGGTAATATCCTCAAATATGATTAAATAGTTAATTTTTTCACGTTTTTCATGTAGTTTGATATTACGTAAATATATTCATTTTTACCATTATTTCGATACTATTTCATCTAGTATCACGATATGTGATTTGTCCTTCATATCTCCGAATTTCGCATAATATTGCATTTTAAGCAAGTTTTCTTGCATTTTGTGTCGTACGAAAAATCATCAAATTTAGCAATATTTTGACGTTTATCATCTCCTTTTCCTTTATGTGATTTAAACAAAATATCACCGAATTAGGGCAATATTTTGCCGTTTTTCCACGTTTTGGTGAATTTTCAGTTTATAGGTATTAATTCATTATATATACGATAAAAATGATGCAAACACATAATTGATTAGCTAATAACTTTAAATACTTCATTTTCAATCATCTATTTGTTTCTCGTTAAAATACTGAGTAAGATATTGAAAAGGGGAGAAGTTCGGTTTTTATTGCATATATCGACGTTTCAGCCGGATTAGAGCGGTTTTACGTGTACATCTTCCATCGGTAATATAAACGGAAAATCAAGAACATTTTAGTTAATTCTAATGAAAACACATTGTTTTTTATCATTCGTATTGGAAACACATTGTTTTTTATCATTCGTATTGGAAACAACATTGTCATATGACTTTTTTTGGATCTAAATAATACGCAACCTCGCTCAATGATTTGAAGTTAAAATCCTCAAATATGGTAAAATAGTGAATTTTCACGTTAATCATGTAGTTTGATATTACGTAAATATATTCATTTTTCCAATATTTCGATACTAATTCATGTAGTTTCACGGTATGTGATTTGGCCTTCAAATCACAGGATATCGCATAATATTGCATTTAAAGCAAGTTTTCTTGCATTTTGTGTCGTACGAAAAATCATCGAATTTAGCAATATTTTGTTTATCGTCTACTTTTCCTTTATGTGATTTAAACAAAATATCATCGAATTAGGCAATAATTTGCCGTTTTTCCACGTTTTTGTGAATTTTCAGTCTATGGGTATTAATTCATTATATATACGATATAAATGATGCAAACACATAATTGATTAGATAATAACCTTAAATACTTTATTTTCAATCATCTATTTGTTTCTTGTTAAAATACTGACCAAGATATTGAAAAGGGGAGAAGTTCGGTTTTTATTGCATATATCGACGTTTCAGCCGGATTAGAGCGGTTGTACATCGTGTACATCTTCCATCGGTAATTTAAACGGAAAATCAAGAACATTTTAGTTAATTCTAATGAAAACACATTGTTTTTTATCATTTGTATTGGAAACAACAGTGTCATGTCTTTTCTTGGATCTAAATAATACGAAACCTCGCTCTATGATTTGAAGTTAAAATCCTCAAATATGGTTATATAGTGACTTTTTTCACGTTTTTCATGTAGTTTGATATTACGTAAATATATTCATTTTACCAATATTTCGATACCATTTCATGTAGTATCACGATATGTGATTTGGCCTTCAAATCTCAGAATATCGCATAATATTGCATTTTAAGCAAGTTTTCTTGCATTTTGTTTCGTACGAAAAATCATCGAATTTAGCAATATTTTGACGTTTATCATCCCCTTTTCCTTTATGTGATTTAAACAAAACATCCTCGAATTAGGCAATATTTAGCGGTTTTTCACGTTTTTGTGAATTTTCAGTTATTTGTTATTAATTCATTAAATATTCGATAAAAATGATGCAAACACATAACTGATTAGATAATAACCTTAAATACTTAATTTTCAATCATCTATTTGTTTCTCGTTAAAGTACTGAGTAAGATATTGAAAAGGGGAGAAGTTCTGTTTTTATTGCATATATCGACGTTTCAGCCGGAATAGAGCGGTTTTACGTGTACATTTCCATCGGTAATATAAACGGAAAATCAATAACATTTTAGTTAACTCATATGGAAACACATTGTTTTTTATCATCCGTATTGGAAACACATTGTTTTTTATCATTCGTATTGGAAACAACATTGTCATATGTCTTTTCTTGGATCTAAATAATACGAAACCTCGCTCTATGATTTGAAGTTAAAATCCTCAAATATGGTTATATAGTGTCTTTTTTCACGTTTTTCATGTAGTTTGATATTACGTAAATATATTCATTTTTACCAATACTTCGATACTATTTCATGTAGTATCACGGTTTGTGATTTGGCGTTCAAATCACAGGATATCGCATAATATTGCATTTAAAGCAAGTTTTCTTGCATTTTGTTTCGTACGAAAAATCATCGAATTTAGCAATATTTTGACGTTTATCATCCCCTTTTCCTCTATGTGATTTAAACAAAATATCATCGAATTAGGCAATATTTTGCCGTTTATCCACGTTTTTGTGAATTTTCAGTTTATAGGTATTAATTCATTATATAAAAGATAAAAATGATGCAAACACATAATTGATTATATAATAACCTTAAATACTTCATTTTCAATCAACTATTTGTTTCTCGTTTAAATACTGAGTAAGATATTGAAAAGGGGAGGAGTTCTGTTTTTATTGCATATATCGACGTTTCAGCCGGATTAGAGCGGTTTTACGTGTACATCTTCCATCGGTAATATAAACGGAAAATCAGGAATATTTTAGTTAATTCTAATGAAAACACATTCTTTTTATCATTTGTATTGGAAACAACATTGTCATATGTCTTTTCTTGGATCTAAATAATACGAAACATCGCTCTAATTTTTGAAGTTAAAATCCTCAAATATGGTAAAATAGTTTCTTTTTTCACATTAATCATAGAGCGGAATAGAGCGGTTTTACGTGTACATTTCCATCGGTAATATAAACGGAAAATCAATAACATTTTAGTTAATTCATATGGAAACACATTGTTTTTTATCATCCGTATTGGAAACAACATTGTCATATGTCTTTTCTTGGATTTAAAAAATATGAAACATCGCTCTATGATTTGAAGGTAATATCCTCATATATGGTAAAATAGTTACTTTTTTCACGTTAATCATGTAGTTTGATATTACGTAAATATATTCATTTATACCAATATTTCGATACAATTTCATGTAGTATCACGATATGTGATTTGGCCTTCAAATCTCAGAATTTCGCATAATATTGCATTTTAAGCAAGTTTTCTTGCATTTTGTTTCGTACGAAAAATCCTCGAATCAATATTTTGACGTGTATCATCCCCTTTTCCTCCATGTGATTTAAACAAAATATCATCGAATTAGGCAATATTTTGCAGTTTTTCCACGTTTTTGTGAATTTTCAGTTTATAGGTATTAATTCATTATATATACGATAAAAATGATGCAAACACATAATTGATTATATAATAACCTTAAATACTTCATTTTCAATCAACTATTTGTTTCTCGTTTAAATACTGAGTACGATATTGAAAAGGGGAGGAGTTCTGTTTTTATTGCATATATCGACGTTTCAACCGGAATAGAGATGTTTTCGTGTACATCTTCCATCAGTAATATAAACGGAAAATCAAGAACATTTTAGTTAATTCTAATGAAAACACATTGTTTTTTATCATTTGTATTGGAAACAACATTGTCATATGTCATTTCTTGGATCTAAATAATACGAAACCTTGCTCTATGATTTGAAGTTAAAATCCTCAAATATGATTAAATAGTTAATTTTTTCACGTTTTTCATGTAGTTTGATATTACGTAAATATATTCATTTATACCAATATTTCGATACTATTTCATGTAGTATTACGATATGTGATTTGACCTTCAAATCTCAGAATTTCGCATAATATTGCATTTTAAGCAAGTTTTCTTGCATTTTGTTTCGTACGAAAAATCATCGAATTTAGCAATATTTTGACGTTTATCATCCCCTTTTCCTTTATGTGATTTAAACAAAACATCATCGAATAAGGCAATATTTTGCCGTTTTTCCACGTTTTTGTGAATTTTCAGTCTATGGGTATTAATTCATTATATATACGATAAAAATGATGCAAACAAATAATTGATTAGATAATAACCTTAAATACTTCATTTTCAATCATCTATTTGTTTCTCGTTAAAATACTGAGTAAGATATTGAAAAGGGGAGAAGTTCGGTTTTTATTGCATATATCGACGTTTCAGCCGGATTAGAGCAGTTTTACGTGTACATCTTCCATCGGTAATATAAACGGAAAATCAAGAACATTTTAGTTAATTCTAATGAAAACACATTGTTTTTTATCATTCGTATTGGAAACACCTTGTTTTTTATCATTCGTATTGGAAACAACATTGTCATATGACTTTTTTTGGATCTAAATAATACGCAACCTCGCTCAATGATTTGAAGTTAAAATCCTCAAATATGGTAAAATAGTGAATTTTCACGTTAATCATGTAGTTTGATATTACGTAAATATATTCATTTTTACCAATATTTCGATACTAATTCATGTAGTATCACGATATGTGATTTGGCCTTCAAATCTTAGAATTTCGCATAATATTGCATTTTAAGCAAGTTTTCTTACATTTTGTTTCGCACGAAAAATCATCGAATTTAGCAATATTTTGACGTTGATCATCTCCTTTTCCTTTATGTGATTTAAACAAAATATCATCGAATTAGGCAATAATTTGCCGTTTTTCCACGTTTTTGTGAATTTTCAGTCTATGGGTATTAATTCATTATATATACGATAAAAATGATACAAACACATAATTGATTAGATATTAACCTTAAATACTTCATTTTCAATCATCTATTTGTTTCTTGTTAAAATACTGAGTAAGATATTGAAAAGGGGAGAAGTTCGGTTTTTATTGCATATATCGACGTTTCAGCCGGATTAGAGCGGTTTTACGTGTACATCTTCCATCGGTAATTTAAACGGAAAATCAAGAACATTTTAGTTAATTCTAATGAAAACACATTGTTTTTTATCATTCGTATTGTAAACAACATTTTCATATGTCTTTTCTTGGATCTAAATAATACGAAACATCGCTCTATTTTTTTAAGTTAAAATCCTCAAATATGGTAAAATAGTTTCTTTTTTCACGTTAATCATGTAGTTTGATATTACGTATATATATTAATTTTTATCAATATTTCGATACTATTTCATGTAGTATCACGATATGTGATTTGGCCTTCAAATCTCAGAATTTCGCATAATATTGCATTTTAAGCAAGTTTTCTTGCATTTTGTTTCGTACGAAAAACCCTCGAATCAATATTTTGACGTGTATCATCCCCTTTTCCTATATGTGATTTAAACAAAATATCATCGAATTAGGCAATATTTTGCCGTTTTTCCACGTTTTTGTGAATTTTCAGTTTATAGGTATTAATTCATTATATATACAATAAAAATGATGCAAACACATAATTGATTATATAATAACCTTAAATACTTCATTTTCAATCAACTATTTGTTTCTCGTTTAAATACTGAGTAAGATATTGAAAAGGGGAGGAGTTCTGTTTTTATTGCATATATCGACGTTCCAGCCGGAATAGAGATGTTTTCGTGTACATCTTCCATCGGAAATATAAACGGAAAATCAGGAATATTTTAGTTAATTCTAATGAAAACACACTGTTTTTTATAATTTGTATTGGAAACAACATTGTCATATGTCATTTCTTGGACCTAAATAATACGAAACCTCGCTCTATGATTTGAAGTTAAAATCCTCAAATATGATTAAATAGTTAATTTTTTCACGTTTTTCATGTAGTTTGATATTACGTAAATATATTCATTTTTACCAATATTTCGATACTAATTCAAGTAGTTTCACGGTATGTGATTTGGCCTTCAAATCACAGGATATCGCATAATATTGCATTTAAAGCAAGTTTTCTTGCATTTTGTGTCGTACGAAAAATCATCGAATTTAGCAATATTTTGACGTTTATCGTCTACTTTTCCTTTATGTGATTTAAACAAAATATCATCGAATTAGGCAATAATTTGCCGTTTTTCCACGTTTTTGTGAATTTTCAGTCTATGGGTATTATTTCATTATATATACGATAAAAATTATGCAAACACATAATTGATTAGATAATAACCTTAAATACTTAATTTTCAATCATCTATTTGTTTCTTGTTAAAATACTGACCAAGATATTGAAAAGGGGAGAAGTTCGGTTTTTATTGCATATATCGACGTTTCAGCCGGATTAGAGCGGTTTTACGTGTACATCTTCCATCGGTAATTTAAACGGAAAATCAAGAACATTTTAGTTAATTCTAATGAAAACACATTGTTTTTTATCATTTGTATTGGAAACAACATTGTCATATGTCTTTTCTTGGATCTAAATAATACGAAACCTCGCTCTATGATTTGAAGTTAAAATCCTCAAATATGGTTATATAGTGTCTTTTTTCACGTTTTTCATGTAGTTTGATATTACGTAAATATATTCATTTTTACCAATATTTCGATCCTATTTCATGTAGTATCACGATATGTGATTTGGCCTTCAAATCTCAGAATTTCGCATAATATTGCATTTTAAGCAAGTTTTCTTGCATTTTGTTTCGTACGAAAATTCATCGAATTTAGCAATATTTTAATGTTCATCGTCTCCTTTTCCTTTATGTGATTTAAACAAAATATCATCGAATTAGGCACTATTTTGCCGGTTTTCCTCGTTTTTGTGAATTTTCAGTTTATAGGTATTAATTCATTATATATACGATAAAAATGATGCAAACACATAATTGATTAGATAATAACCTTAAATACTTCATTTGCAATCATCTATTTGTTTCTCGTTAAAATTCTGAATAGGATATTGAAAAGGGGAGAAGTTCGGTTTTGTATTGCATATATCGACGTTTCAGCCGGATTAGAGCGGTTTTACGTGTACATCTTCCATCGGTAATATAAACGGAAAATCAAGAACATTTTAGTTAATTCTAATGGAAACACATTGTTTTTTATCATTCGTATTGGAAACAACATTGTCATATGTCTTTTCTTGGATCTAAATAATACGAAACCTCGCTCTATGATTTGAAGTTAAAATCCTCAAATATGGTAAAATAGTGACTTTTAACGTTAATCATGTAGTTTGATATTACGTAAATATATTCATTTTTACCAATATTTCAATACTATTTCATGTAGTATCACGATATGTGATTTGGCCTTCAAATCTCAGAATTTCGCATAATATTGCATTTTAAGCAAGTTTTCTTGCATTTTGTTTCGTACGAAAAATCCTCGAATCAATATTTTGACGTGTATCATCCCCTTTTCCTTTATGTGATTTAAACAAAATATCATCGAATTAGGCCGTTTTTCCACGTTTTTGTGAATTTTCAGTTTATAGGTATTAATTCATTATATATACGATAAAAATGATGCAAACACATAATTGATTATATAATAACCTTAAATACTTCATTTTCAATCAACTATTTGTTTCTCGTTTAAATACTGAGTACGATATTGAAAAGGGGAGGAGTTCTGTTTTTATTGCATATATCGACGTTTCAGCCGGAATAGAGATGTTTTCGTGTACATCTTCCATCAGTAATATAAACGGAAAATCAAGAACATTTTATTTAATTCTAATGAAAACACATTGTTTTTTATCATTTGTATTGGAAACAACATTGTCATATGTCATTTCTTGGATCTAAATAAAACGAAACCTTGCTCTATGATTTGAAGTTAAAATCCTCAAATATGATTAAATAGTTAATTTTTTCACGTTTTTCATGTAGTTTGATATTACGTAAATATATTCATTTTTACCAATATTTCGATACTATTTCATCTAGTATCACGATATGTGATTTGGCCTTCATATCTCCGAATTTCGCATAATATTACATTTTAAGCAAGTTTTCTTGCATTTTGTTTCGTACGAAAAATCATCGAATTTAGCAATATTTTGACGTTTATCATCTCCTTTTTCTTTATGTGATTTAAACAAAATATCACCGATTTAGGGCAATATTTTGCCGTTTTTCCACGTTTTGGTGAATTTTCAGTTTATAGGTATTAATTCATTATATATACGATAAAAATTATGCAAACACATAATTGATTAGATAATAACCTTAAATACTTCATTTTCAATCATCTATTTGTTTCTCGTTAAAATACTGAGTAAGATATTGAAAAGGGGAGAAGTTCGGTTTTTATTGCATATATCGACGTTTCAGCCGGAATAGAGCGGTTTTACGTGTACATCTTCCATCGGTAATATAAACGGAAAATCAAGAACATTTTAGTTAATTCTAATGAAAACACATTGTTTTTTATCATTCGTATTGGAAACAACATTGTCATATGTCTTTTCTTGGATCTAAATAATACGAAACCTCGCTCTATGATTTGAAGTTAAAATCCTCTAATATGGTAAAATAGTGACTTTTTCACGTTAATCATGTAGTTTGATGTTACGTAAATATATTCATTTTTACCAATACATCGATACTATTTCATGTAGTATATGTGATTTGGCGTTCAAATCTCAGAATTTCGCATAATATTGCATTTTAAGCAAGTTTTCTTGCATTTTGTTTCGTACGAAAAATCATCGAATTTAGCAATATTTTGACGTTTATCATCCCCTTTTCCTCTATGTGATTTAAACAAAATATCATCGAATTAGGCAATATTTTGCCGTTTTTCCACGTTTTTGTGAATTTTCAGTTTATAGGTATTAATTCATTATATATACGATAAAAATGATGCAAACACATAATTGATTATATAATAACCTTAAATACTTCATTTTCAATCAACTATTTCTTTCTCGTTTAAATACTGAGTAAGATATTGAAAAGGGGAGGAGTTCTGTTTTTATTGCATATATCGACGTTCCAGCCGGAATAGAGATGTTTTCGTGTACATCTTCCATCGGTAATATAAACGGAAAATCAGGAATATTTTAGTTAATTCCAATGAAAACACATTGTTTTTATCATTTGTATTGGAAACAACATTGTCATATGTCTTTTCTTGGATCTAAATAATACGAAACATCGCTCTATTTTTTGAAGTTAAAATCCTCAAATATGGTAAAATAGTTTCTTTTTTCACGTTAATCATGTAGTTTGATATTACGTATATATATTAATTTTTGTCAATATTTCGATACTATTTCATGTAGTATCAAGGTATGTGATTTGGCCTTCAAATCACAGAATTTCGCATAATATTGCATTTTAAGCAAGTTTTCTTGCATTTTGTTTCGTACGAAAAATCATCGAATCAATATTTTGACGTGTATCATCCCCTTTTCCTATATGTGATTTAAACAAAATATCATCGAATTAGGCAATATTTTGCCGTTTTTCCACGTTTTTGTGAATTTTCAGTTTATAGGTCTTAATTCATTATATAAACGATAAAAATGATGCAAACACATAATTGATTATATAATAACCTTAAATACCTAATATTCAATCAACTATTTGTTTCTCGTTTAAATACTGAGTAAGATATTGAAAAGGGGAGGAGTTCTGTTTTTATTGCATATATCGACGTTCCAGCCGGAATAGAGATGTTTTCGTGTACATCTTCCATCGGTAATATAAACGGAAAATCAGGAATATTTTAGTTAATTCCAATGAAAACACATTGTTTTTATCATTTGTATTGGAAACAACATTGTCATATGTCTTTTCTTGGATCTAAATAATAGGAAACATCGCTCTATTTTTTGAAGTTAAAATCCTCAAATATGGTAAAATAGTTTCTTTTTTCACTTTAATCATGTAGTTTGATATTACGTATATATATTAATTTTTATCAATATTTCGATACTATTTCATGTAGTATCACGGTATGTGATTTGGCCTTCAAATCTCAGAATTTCGCATAATATTGCATTTTAAGCAAGTTTTCTTGCATTTTGTTTCGTACGAAAAATCATCGAATCAATATTTTGACGTGTATCATCCCCTTTTCCTATATGTGATTTAAACAAAATATCATCGAATTAGGCAATATTTTGCCGTTTTTCCACGTTTTTGTGAATTTTCAGTTTATAGGTATTAATTCATTATATAAACGATAAAAATGATGCAAACACATAATTGATTATATAATAACCTTAAATACCTAATATTCAATCAACTATTTGTTTCTCGTTTAAATACTGAGTAAGATATTGAAAAGGGGAGGAGTTCTGTTTTTATTGCATATGTCGACGTTCCAGCCGGAATAGAGATGTTTTCGTGTACATCTTCCATCGGTAATATGAACGGAACATCAAGAACATTTTAGTTAATTCTAATGAAAACACACTGTTTTTTATAAATTGTATTGGAAACAACATTGTCATATGTCATTTCTTGGACCTAAATAATACGAAACCTCGCTCTATGATTTGAAGTTAAAATCCTCAAATATGATTAAATAGTTAATTTTTTCACGTTTTTCATGTAGTTTGATATTACGTAAATATATTCATTTTTACCAATATTTCGATACTATTTCATCTAGTATCACGATATGTGATTTGGCCTTCATATCTCCGAATTTCGCATAATATTGCATTTTAAGCAAGTTTTGTTGCATTTTGTTTCGTACGAAAAATCATCGAATTTAGCAATATTTTGACGTTTATCATCTCCTTTTTCTTT
Organism: Procambarus clarkii; assembly: GCF_040958095.1. Taxonomy (NCBI): domain Eukaryota; kingdom Metazoa; phylum Arthropoda; class Malacostraca; order Decapoda; family Cambaridae; genus Procambarus; species Procambarus clarkii. The sequence continues at coordinate 1,698,505 of NC_091218.1, read as the reverse complement.
ATGTGATTTAAACAAAATATCACCGAATTAGGGCAATATTTTGCCGTTTTTCCACGTTTTGGTGAATTTTCAGTTTATAGGTATTAATTCATTATATATACGATAAAAATGATGCAAACACATAATTGATTAGATAATAACCTTAAATACTTCATTTTCAATCATCTATTTGTTTCTCGTTAAAATACTGAGTAAGATATTGAAAAGGGGAGAAGTTCGGTTTTTATTGCATATATCGACGTTTCAGCCGGAATAGAGCGATTTTACGTGTACATTTCCATCGGTAATATAAACGGAAAATCAATAACATTTTAGTTAATTCATATGGAAACACATTGTTTTTTATCATCCGTATTGGAAACAACATTGTCATATGTCTTTTCTTGGATTTAAAAAATACGAAACATCGCTCTATGATTTGAAGGTAATATCCTCAAATATGGTAAAATAGTTACTTTTTTCACGTTAATCATGTAGTTTGATATTACGTAAATATATTCATTTTTACCAATATTTCGATACTATTTCATGTAGTATTACGATATGTGATTTGACCTTCAAATCTCAGAATTTCGCATAATATTGCATTTTAAGCAAGTTTTCTTGCATTTTGTTTCGTACGAAAAATCATCGAATTTAGCAATATTTTGACGTTTATCATCCCCTTTTCCTTTATGTGATTTAAACAAAACATCATCGAATAAGGCAATATTTTGCCGTTTTTCCACGTTTTTGTGAATTTTCAGTTTATAGGTATTAATTCATTATATATACGGTAAAAATGATGCAAACACATAATTGATTAGATAATAACCTTAAATACTTCATTTTCAATCATCTATTTGTTTCTCGTTAAAATACTGAGTAAGATATTGAAAAGGGGAGAAGTTCGGTTTTTATTGCATATATCGACGTTTCAGCCGGATTAGAGCGGTTTTAGGTGTACATCTTCCATCGGTAATATAAACGGAAAATCAAGAACATTTTAGTTAATTCTAATGAAAACACATTGTTTTTTATCATTCGTATTGGAAACAACATTGTCATATGTCTTTTCTTGGATCTAAATAATACGAAACCTCGCTCTATGATTTGAAGTTAAAATCCTCTAATATGGTAAAATAGTGACTTTTTCACGTTAATCATGTAGTTTGATATTACGTAAATATATTCATTTTTACCAATACATCGATACTATTTCATGTAGTATATGTGATTTGGCGTTCAAATCTCAGAATTTCGCATAATATTGCATTTTAAGCAAGTTTTCTTGCATTTTGTTTCGTACGAAAAATCATCGAATTTAGCAATATTTTGACGTTTATCATCCCCTTTTCCTCTATGTGATTTAAACAAAATATCATCGAATTAGGCAATATTTTGCCGTTTTTCCACGTTTTTGTGAATTTTCAGTTTATAGGTATTAATTCATTATATATACGATAAAAATGATGCAAACACATAATTGATTATATAATAACCTTAAATACCTAATATTCAATCAACTATTTGTTTCTCGTTTAAATACTGAGTAAGATATTGAAAAGGGGAGGAGTTCTGTTTTTATTGCATATGTCGACGTTCCAGCCGGAATAGAGATGTTTTCGTGTACATCTTCCATCGGTAATATGAACGGAAAATCAAGAACATTTTAGTTAATTCTAATGAAAACACACTGTTTTTTATCATTCGTATTGGAAACACATTGTTTTTTATCATTCGTATTGGAAACAACATTGTCATATTTTTTTTTTTTGATCTAAATAATACGAAACCTCGCTCAATGATTTGAAGTTAAAATCCTCAAATATGGTAAAATAGTGAATTTTCACGTTAATCATGTAGTTTGATATTACGTAAATATATTCATTTTTACCAATATTTCGATACTAATTCATGTAGTTTCACGGTATGTGATTTGGCCTTCAAATCTCAGAATATCGCATAATATTGCATTTTAAGCAAGTTTTCTTGCATTTTGTTTCGTACGAAAAATCATCGAATTTAGCAATATTTTGACGTTTATCGTCTACTTTTCCTTTATGTGATTTAAACAAAATATCATCGAATTAGGCAATATTTTGCCGTTTTTCCACGTTTTTGTGAATTTTCAGTTTATAGGTATTAATTCATTATATATACGATAAAAAAGATGCAAACACATAATTGATTAGAAAATAACCTTAAATACTTCATTTTCAATCATCTATTTGTTTCTTGTTAAAATTCTGAATAAGATATTGAAAAGGGGAGAAGTTCGGTTTTTATTGCATATATCGACGTTTCAGCCGGATTAGAGCGGTTTTTCGTGTACATCTTCTATCGGTAATATACACGGAAAATCAATAACATTTTAGTTAATTCTAATGAAAACACATTGTTTTTTATCATTCGTATTGGAAACACATTGTTTTTTATCATTCGTATTGGAAACACATTGTTTTTTATCATTCGTATTGGAAACAACATTGTCATATGTCTTTAATGATTTGAAGTTAAAATCCTCAAATATGGAAAAATAGTGAATTTTCACGTTAATCATGTAGTTTGATATTACGTAAATATATTAATTTTTACCAATATTTCGATACTATTTCATGTAGTTTCAGGGTATGTGATTTGGCCTTCAAATCTCAGAATATCGCATAATATTGCATTTTAAGCAAGTTTTCTTGCATTTTGTTTCGTACGAAAAATCATCGAATTTAGCAATATTTTGACGTTTATCATCCCCTTTTCCTTTATGTGATTTAAACAAAACATCCTCGAATTAGGCAATATTTAGCGGTTTTTCACGTTTTCGTGAATTTTCAATTATTTGTTATTAATTCATTAAATATTCGATAAAAATGATGCAAACACATAATTGCTTAGATAATAACTTTAAATACTTCATTTTCAATCATCTATTTGTTTCTCGTTAAAATACTGAGTAAGATATTGAAAAGGGGAGAAGTTCTGTTTTTATTGCATATATAGACGTTTCAGCCGGAATAGAGCGGTTTTACGTGTACATTTCCATCGGTAATATAAACGGAAAATCAATAACATTTTAGTTAATTCATATGGAAACATATTGTTTTTATCATCCGTATTGGAAACACATTGTTTTTTATCATTCGTATTGGAAACAACATTGTCATATGTCTTTTCTTGGATCTAAATAATACGAAACCTCGCTCTATGATTTGAAGTTAATATCCTCAAATATGATAAAATAGTCACTTTTTCACGTTAATCATGTAGTTTGATATTACGTAAATATATTCATTTTTACCAATACTTCGATACTATTTCATGTAGTATCACGATATGTGATTTGGCGTTCAAATCTCAGAATTTCGCATAATATTGCATATTAAGCAAGTTTTCTTGCATTTTGTTTCGTACGAAAAATCATCGAATTTAGTAATATTTTGACGTTTATCATCCCCTTTTCCTTCATGTGATTTAAACAAAACATCATCGAATAAGGCAATATTTTGCCGTTTTTCCACGTTTTTGTGAATTTTCAGTTTATAGGTATTAATTCATTATATATACGATAAAAATGATGTAAACACATAATTGATTATATAATAACCTTAAATACTTCATTTTCAATCAACTATTTGTTTCTCGTTTAACTACTGAGTAAGATATTGAAAAGGGGAGAAGTTCGATTTTTATTGCATATATCGACGTTTCAGCCGGATTAGAGCGGTTTTACGTGTACATCTTCCATCGGTAATTTAAACGGAAAATCAAGAACATTTTAGTTAATTCTAATGAAAACACATTGTTTTTTATCACTTGTATTGGAAACAACATTGTCATATGTCTTTTCTTGGATCTAAATAATACGAAACCTCACTCTATGATTTGAAGTTAAAATCCTCAAATATGGTTATATATTGACTTTTTTCACGTTTTTCATGTAGTTTGATATTACGTAAATATATTCATTTTTACCAATATTTCGATACTATTTCATGTATTATCACGTAACATTTTAGTTAATTCTAATGAAAACACATTGTTTCTTATCATTCGTATTGGAAACACATTGTTTTTTATCATTCGTATTGGAAACAACATTGTCATATGTCTTTTCTTGGATCTAAATAATACGAAACCTCGCTCAATGATTTGAAGTTAAAATCCTCAAATATGGAAAAATAGTGAATTTTCACGTTAAACATGTAGTTTGATATTACGTAAATATATTAATTTTTACCAATATTTCGATACTAATTCATGTAGTTTCAGGGTATGTGATTTGGCCTTCAAATCTCAGAATATCGCATAATATTGCATTTTAAGCAAGTTTTCTTGCATTTTGTTTCGTACGAAAAATCATCGAATTTAGCAATATTTTGACGTTTATCATCCCCTTTTCCTTTATGTGATTTAAACAAAACATCCTCGAATTAGGCAATATTTAGCGGTTTTTCACGTTTTCGTGAATTTTCAATTATTTGTTATTAATTCATTAAATATTCGATAAAAATGATGCAAACACATAATTGCTTAGATAATAACTTTAAATACTTCATTTTCAATCATCTATTTGTTTCTCGTTAAAATACTGAGTAAGATATTGAAAAGGGGAGAAGTTCTGTTTTTATTGCATATATAGACGTTTCAGCCGGAATAGAGCGGTTTTACGTGTACATTTCCATCGGTAATATAAACGGAAAATCAATAACATTTTAGTTAATTCATATGGAAACATATTGTTTTTTATCATCCGTATTGGAAACACATTGTTTTTTATCATTCGTATTGGAAACAACATTGTCATATGTCTTTTCTTGGATCTAAATAATACGAAACCTCGCTCTATGATTTGAAGTTAAAATCCTCAAATATGATAAAATAGTCACTTTTTCACGTTAATCATGTAGTTTGATATTACGTAAATATATTCATTTTTACCAATACTTCGATACTATTTCATGTAGTATCACGATATGTGATTTGGCGTTCAAATCTCAGAATTTCGCATAATATTGCATTTTAAGCAAGTTTTCTTGCATTTTGTTTCGTACGAAAAATCATCGAATTTAGCAATATTTTGACGTTTATCATCCCCTTTTCCTTCATGTGATTTAAACAAAACATCATCGAATAAGGCAATATTTTGCCGTTTTTCCACGTTTTTGTGAATTTTCAGTTTATAGGTATTAATTCATTATATATACGATAAAAATGATGTAAACACATAATTGATTATATAATAACCTTAAATACTTCATTTTCAATCAACTATTTGTTTCTCGTTTAACTACTGAGTAAGATATTGAAAAGGGGAGAAGTTCGGTTTTTATTGCATATATCGACGTTTCAGCCGGATTAGAGCGGTTTTACGTGTACATCTTCCATCGGTAATTTAAAAGGAAAATCAAGAACATTTTAGTTAATTCTAATGAATACACATTGTTTTTTATCATTTGTATTGGAAACAACATTGTCATATGTCTTTTCTTGGATCTAAATAATACGAAACCTCGCTCTATGATTTGAAGTTAAAATCCTCAAATATGGTTATATATTGACTTTTTTCACGTTTTTCATGTAGTTTGATATTACGTAAATATATTCATTTTTACCAATATTTCGATACTATTTCATGTAGTATCACGTAACATTTTAGTTAATTCTAATGAAAACACATTGTTTTTTATCATTCGTATTGGAAACACATTGTTTTTTATCATTCGTATTGGAAACAACATTGTCATATGTCTTTTCTTGGATCTAAATAATACGAAACCTCGCTCAATGATTTGAAGTTAAAATCCTCAAATATGGAAAAATAGTGAATTTTCACGTTAATCATGTAGTTTGATATTACGTAAATATATTAATTTTTACCAATATTTCGATACTAATTCATGTAGTTTCAGGGTATGTGATTTGGCCTTCAAATCTCAGAATATCGCATAATATTGCATTTTAAGCAAGTTTTCTTGCATTTTGTTTCGTACGAAAAATCATCGAATTTAGCAATATTTTGACGTTTATCATCCCCTTTTCCTTTATGTGATTTAAACAAAACATCCTCGAATTAGGCAATATTTAGCGGTTTTTCACGTTTTCGTGAATTTTCAATTATTTGTTATTAATTCATTAAATATTCGATAAAAATGAAGCAAACACATAATTGCTTAGATAATAACTTTAAATACTTCATTTTCAATCATCTATTTGTTTCTCGTTAAAATACTGAGTAAGATATTGAAAAGGGGAGAAGTTCTGTTTTTATTGCATATATAGACGTTTCAGCCGGAATAGAGCGGTTTTACGTGTACATTTCCATCGGTAATATAAACGGAAAATCAATAACATTTTAGTTAATTCATATGGAAACATATTGTTTTTTATCATCCGTATTGGAAACACATTGTTTTTTATCATTCGTATTGGAAACAACATTGTCATATGTCTTTTCTTGGATCTAAATAATACGAAACCTCGCTCTATGATTTGAAGTTAAAATCCTCAAATATGATAAAATAGTCACTTTTTCACGTTAATCATGTAGTTTGATATTACGTAAATATATTCATTTTCACCAATACTTCGATACTATTTCATGTAGTATCACGATATGTGATTTGGCGTTCAAATCTCAGAATTTCGCATAATATTGCATTTTAAGCAAGTTTTCTTGCATTTTGTTTCGTACGAAAAATCATCGAATTTAGCAATATTTTGACGTTTATCATCCCCTTTTCCTTCATGTGATTTAAACAAAACATCATCGAATAAGGCAATATTTTGCCGTTTTTCCACGTTTTTGTGAATTTTCAGTTTATAGGTATTAATTCATTATATATACGATAAAAATGATGTAAACACATAATTGATTATATAATAACCTTAAATACTTCATTTTCAATCAACTATTTGTTTCTCGTTTAACTACTGAGTAAGATATTGAAAAGGGGAGAAGTTCGATTTTTATTGCATATATCGACGTTCCAGCCGGATTAGAGCGGTTTTACGTGTACATCTTCCATCGGTAATTTAAACGGAAAATCAAGAACATTTTAGTTAATTCTAATGAAAACACATTGTTTCTTATCATTCGTATTGGAAACACATTGTTTTTTATCATTCGTATTGGAAACAACATTGTCATATGTCTTTTCTTGGATCTAAATAATACGAAACCTCGCTCAATGATTTGAAGTTAAAATCCTCAAATATGGAAAAATAGTGAATTTTCACGTTAAACATGTAGTTTGATATTACGTAAATATATTAATTTTTACCAATATTTCGATACTAATTCATGTAGTTTCAGGGTATGTGATTTGGCCTTCAAATCTCAGAATATCGCATAATATTGCATTTTAAGCAAGTTTTCTTGCATTTTGTTTCGTACGAAAAATCATCGAATTTAGCAATATTTTGACGTTTATCATCCCCTTTTCCTTTATGTGATTTAAACAAAACATCCTCGAATTAGGCAATATTTAGCGGTTTTTCACGTTTTCGTGAATTTTCAATTATTTGTTATTAATTCATTAAATATTCGATAAAAATGATGCAAACACATAATTGCTTAGATAATAACTTTAAATACTTCATTTTCAATCATCTATTTGTTTCTCGTTAAAATACTGAGTAAGATATTGAAAAGGGGAGAAGTTCTGTTTTTATTGCATATATAGACGTTTCAGCCGGAATAGAGCGGTTTTACGTGTACATTTCCATCGGTAATATAAACGGAAAATCAATAACATTTTAGTTAATTCATATGGAAACATATTGTTTTTTATCATCCGTATTGGAAACACATTGTTTTTTATCATTCGTATTGGAAACAACATTGTCATATGTCTTTTCTTGGATCTAAATAATACGAAACCTCGCTCTATGATTTGAAGTTAAAATCCTCAAATATGATAAAATAGTCACTTTTTCACGTTAATCATGTAGTTTGATATTACGTAAATATATTCATTTTTACCAATACTTCGATACTATTTCATGTAGTATCACGATATGTGATTTGGCGTTCAAATCTCAGAATTTCGCATAATATTGCATTTTAAGCAAGTTTTCTTGCATTTTGTTTCGTACGAAAAATCATCGAATTTAGCAATATTTTGACGTTTATCATCCCCTTTTCCTTCATGTGATTTAAACAAAACATCATCGAATAAGGCAATATTTTGCCGTTTTTCCACGTTTTTGTGAATTTTCAGTTTATAGGTATTAATTCATTATATATACGATAAAAATGATGTAAACACATAATTGATTATATAATAACCTTAAATACTTCATTTTCAATCAACTATTTGTTTCTCGTTTAACTACTGAGTAAGATATTGAAAAGGGGAGAAGTTCGGTTTTTATTGCATATATCGACGTTTCAGCCGGATTAGAGCGGTTTTACGTGTACATCTTCCATCGGTAATTTAAACGGAAAATCAAGAACATTTTAGTTAATTATAATGAATACACATTGTTTTTTATCATTTGTATTGGAAACAACATTGTCATATGTCTTTTCTTGGATCTAAATAATACGAAACCTCGCTCTATGATTTGAAGTTAAAATCCTCAAATATGGTTATATATTGACTTTTTTCACGTTTTTCATGTAGTTTGATATTACGTAAATATATTCATTTTTACCAATATTTCGATACTATTTCATGTAGTATCACGTAACATTTTAGTTAATTCTAATGAAAACACATTGTTTTTTATTATTCGTATTGGAAACACATTGTTTTTTATCATTCGTATTGGAAACAACATTGTCATATGTCTTTTCTTGGATCTAAATAATACGAAACCTCGCTCAATGATTTGAAGTTAAAATCCTCATATATGGAAAAATAGTGAATTTTCACGTTAATCATGTAGTTTGATATTACGTAAATATATTAATTTTTACCAATATTTCGATACTAATTCATGTAGTTTCAGGGTATGTGATTTGGCCTTCAAATCTCAGAATATCGCATAATATTGCATTTTAAGCAAGTTTTCTTGCATTTTGTTTCGTACGAAAAATCATCGAATTTAGCAATATTTTGACGTTTATCATCCCCTTTTCCTTTATGTGATTTAAACAAAACATCCTCGAATTAGGCAATATTTAGCGGTTTTTCACGTTTTCGTGAATTTTCAATTATTTGTTATTAATTCATTAAATATTCGATAAAAATGATGCAAACACATAATTGCTTAGATAATAACTTTAAATACTTCATTTTCAATCATCTATTTGTTTCTCGTTAAAATACTGAGTAAGATATTGAAAAGGGGAGAAGTTCTGTTTTTATTGCATATATAGACGTTTCAGCCGGAATAGAGCGGTTTTACGTGTACATTTCCATCGGTAATATAAACGGAAAATCAATAACATTTTAGTTAATTCATATGGAAACATATTGTTTTTTATCATCCGTATTGGAAACACATTGTTTTTTATCATTCGTATTGGAAACAACATTGTCATATGTCTTTTCTTGGATCTAAATAATACGAAACCTCGCTCTATGATTTGAAGTTAAAATCCTCAAATATGATAAAATAGTCACTTTTTCACGTTAATCATGTAGTTTGATATTACGTAAATACATTCATTTTTACCAATACTTCGATACTATTTCATGTAGTATCACGATATGTGATTTGGCGTTCAAATCTCAGAATTTCGCATAATATTGCATTTTAAGCAAGTTTTCTTGCATTTTGTTTCGTACGAAAAATCATCGAATTTAGCAATATTTTGACGTTTATCATCCCCTTTTCCTTCATGTGATTTAAACAAAACATCATCGAATAAGGCAATATTTTGCCGTTTTTCCACGTTTTTGTGAATTTTCAGTTTATAGGTATTAATTCATTATATATACGATAAAAATGATGTAAACACATAATTGATTATATAATAACCTTAAATACTTCATTTTCAATCAACTATTTGGTTCTCGTTTAACTACTGAGTAAGATATTGAAAAGGGGAGAAGTTCGGTTTTTATTGCATATATCGACGTTTCAGCCGGATTAGAGCGGTTTTACGTGTACATCTTCCATCGGTAATTTAAACGGAAAATCAAGAACATTTTAGTTAATTCTAATGAAAACACATTGTTTTTTATCATTTGTATTGGAAACAACATTGTCATATGTCTTTTCTTGGATCTAAATAATACGAAACCTCGCTCTATGATTTGAAGTTAAAATCCTCAAATATGGTTATATATTGACTTTTTTCACGTTTTTCATGTAGTTTGATATTACGTAAATATATTCATTTTTACCAATATTTCGATACTATTTCATGTAGTATCACGTAACATTTTAGTTAATTCTAATGAAAACACATTGTTTTTTATCATTTGTATTGGAAACACATTGTTTTTTATCATTCGTATTGGAAACAACATTGTCATATGTCTTTTCTTGGATCTAAATAATACGAAACCTCGCTCAATGATTTGAAGTTAAAATCCTCAAATATGGAAAAATAGTGAATTTTCACGTTAATCATGTAGTTTGATATTACGTAAATATATTAATTTTTACCAATATTTCGATACTAATTCATGTAGTTTCAGGGTATGTGATTTGGCCTTCAAATCTCAGAATATCGCATAATATTGCATTTTAAGCAAGTTTTCTTGCATTTTGTTTCGTACGAAAAATCATCGAATTTCGCAATATTTTGACGTTTATCATCCCCTTTTCCTTTATGTGATTTAAACAAAACATCCTCGAATTAGGCAATATTTAGCGGTTTTTCACGTTTTCGTGAATTTTCAATTATTTGTTATTAATTCATTAAATATTCGATAAAAATGATGCAAACACATAATTGCTTAGATAATAACTTTAAATACTTCATTTTCAATCATCTATTTGTTTCTCGTTAAAATACTGAGTAAGATATTGAAAAGGGGAGAAGTTCTGTTTTTATTGCATATATAGACGTTTCAGCCGGAATAGAGCGGTTTTACGTGTACATTTCCATCGGTAATATAAACGGAAAATCAATAACATTTTAGTTAATTCATATGGAAACATATTGTTTTTTATCACCCGTATTGGAAACACATTGTTTTTTATCATTCGTATTGGAAACAACATTGTCATATGTCTTTTCTTGGATCTAAATAATACGAAACCTCGCTCTATGATTTGAAGTTAAAATCCTCAAATATGATAAAATAGTCACTTTTTCACGTTAATCATGTAGTTTGATATTACGTAAATATATTCATTTTTACCAATACTTCGATACTATTTCATGTAGTATCACGATATGTGATTTGGCGTTCAAATCTCAGAATTTCGCATAATATTGCATTTTAAGCAAGTTTTCTTGCATTTTGTTTCGTACGAAAAATCATCGAATTTAGCAATATTTTGACGTTTATCATCCCCTTTTCCTTCATGTGATTTAAACAAAACATCATCGAATAAGGCAATATTTTGCCGTTTTTCCACGTTTTTGTGAATTTTCAGTTTATAGGTATTAATTCATTATATATACGATAAAAATTATGTAAACACATAATTGATTATATAATAACCTTAAATACTTCATTTTCAATCAACTATTTGTTTCTCGTTTAACTACTGAGTAAGATATTGAAAAGGGAAGAAGTTCGGTTTTTATTGCATATATCGACGTTTCAGCCGGATTAGAGCGGTTTTACGTGTACATCTTCCATCGGTAATTTAAACGGAAAATCAAGAACATTTTAGTTAATTCTAATGAAAACACATTGTTTTTTATCATTTGTATTGGAAACAACATTGTCATATGTCTTTTCTTGGATCTAAATAATACGAAACCTCGCTCTATGATTTGAAGTTAAAATCCTCAAATATGGTTATATATTGACTTTTTTCACGTTTTTCATGTAGTTTGATATTATGTAAATATATTCATTTTTACCAATATTTCGATACTATTTCATGTAGTATCACGTAACATTTTAGTTAATTCTAATGAAAACACATTGTTTTTTATCATTCGTATTGGAAACACATTGTTTTTTATCATTCGTATTGGAAACAACATTGTCATATGTCTTTTCTTGGATCTAAATAATACGAAACCTCGCTCAATGATTTGAAGTTAAAATCCTCAAATATGGAAAAATAGTGAATTTTCACGTTAATCATGTAGTTTGATATTACGTAAATTTATTAATTTTTACCAATATTTCGATACTAATTCATGTAGTTTCAGGGTATGTGATTTGGCCTTCAAATCTCAGAATATCGCATAATATTGCATTTTAAGCAAGTTTTCTTGCATTTTGTTTCGTACGAAAAATCATCGAATTTAGCAATATTTTGACGTTTATCATCCCCTTTTCCTTTATGTGATTTAAACAAAACATCCTCGAATTAGGCAATATTTAGCGGTTTTTCACGTTTTCGTGAATTTTCAATTATTTGTTATTAATTCATTAAATATTCGATAAAAATGATGCAAACACATAATTGATTAGATAATAACCTTAAATACATCATTTTCAATCATCTATTTGTTTCTCGTTAAAATACTGAGTAAGATATTGAAAAGGGGAGAAGTTCGGTTTTTATTGCATATATCGACGTTTCAGCCGGATTAGAGCGGTTTTACGTATACATCTTCCATCGGTAATATAAACTGAAAATCAATAACATTTTAGTTAATTCATATGGAAACATATTGTTTTTTATCATCCGTATTGGAAACACATTGTTTTTTATCATTCGTATTGGAAACAACATTGTCATATGTCTTTTCTTGGATCTAAATAATACGAAACCTCGCTCTATGATTTGAAGTTAAAATCCTCAAATATGATAAAATAGTCACTTTTTCACGTTAATCATGTAGTTTGATATTACGTAAATATATTCATTTTTACCAATACTTCGATACTATTTCATGTAGTATCACGATATGTGATTTGGCGTTCAAATCTCAGAATTTCGCATAATATTGCATTTTAAGCAAGTTTTCTTGCATTTTGTTTCGTACGAAAAATCATCGAATTTAGCAATATTTTGACGTTTATCATCCCCTTTTCCTTCATGTGATTTAAACAAAACATCATCGAATAAGGCAATATTTTGCCGTTTTTCCACGTTTTTGTGAATTTTCAGTTTATAGGTATTAATTCATTATATATACGATAAAAATTATGTAAACACATAATTGATTATATAATAACCTTAAATACTTCATTTTCAATCAACTATTTGTTTCTCGTTTAACTACTGAGTAAGATATTGAAAAGGGAAGAAGTTCGGTTTTTATTGCATATATCGACGTTTCAGCCGGATTAGAGCGGTTTTACGTGTACATCTTCCATCGGTAATTTAAACGGAAAATCAAGAACATTTTAGTTAATTCTAATGAAAACACATTGTTTTTTATCATTTGTATTGGAAACAACATTGTCATATGTCTTTTCTTGGATCTAAATAATACGAAACCTCGCTCTATGATTTGAAGTTAAAATCCTCAAATATGGTTATATATTGACTTTTTTCACGTTTTTCATGTAGTTTGATATTATGTAAATATATTCATTTTTACCAATATTTCGATACTATTTCATGTAGTATCACGTAACATTTTAGTTAATTCTAATGAAAACACATTGTTTTTTATCATTCGTATTGGAAACACATTGTTTTTTATCATTCGTATTGGAAACAACATTGTCATATGTCTTTTCTTGGATCTAAATAATACGAAACCTCGCTCAATGATTTGAAGTTAAAATCCTCAAATATGGAAAAATAGTGAATTTTCACGTTAATCATGTAGTTTGATATTACGTAAATTTATTAATTTTTACCAATATTTCGATACTAATTCATGTAGTTTCAGGGTATGTGATTTGGCCTTCAAATCTCAGAATATCGCATAATATTGCATTTTAAGCAAGTTTTCTTGCATTTTGTTTCGTACGAAAAATCATCGAATTTAGCAATATTTTGACGTTTATCATCCCCTTTTCCTTTATGTGATTTAAACAAAACATCCTCGAATTAGGCAATATTTAGCGGTTTTTCACGTTTTCGTGAATTTTCAATTATTTGTTATTAATTCATTAAATATTCGATAAAAATGATGCAAACACATAATTGATTAGATAATAACCTTAAATACATCATTTTCAATCATCTATTTGTTTCTCGTTAAAATACTGAGTAAGATATTGAAAAGGGGAGAAGTTCGGTTTTTATTGCATATATCGACGTTTCAGCCGGATTAGAGCGGTTTTACGTATACATCTTCCATCGGTAATATAAACTGAAAATCAATAACATTTTAGTTAATTCATATGGAAACATATTGTTTTTTATCATCCGTATTGGAAACACATTGTTTTTTATCATTCGTATTGGAAACAACATTGTCATATGTCTTTTCTTGGATCTAAATAATACGAAACCTCGCTCTATGATTTGAAGTTAAAATCCTCAAATATGATAAAATAGTCACTTTTTCACGTTAATCATGTAGTTTGATATTACGTAAATACATTCATTTTTACCAATACTTCGATACTATTTCATGTAGTATCACGATATGTGATTTGGCGTTCAAATCTCAGAATTTCGCATAATATTGCATTTTAAGCAAGTTTTCTTGCATTTTGTTTCGTACGAAAAATCATCGAATTTAGCAATATTTTGACGTTTATCATCCCCTTTTCCTTCATGTGATTTAAACAAAACATCATCGAATAAGGCAATATTTTGCCGTTTTTCCACGTTTTTGTGAATTTTCAGTTTATAGGTATTAATTCATTATATATGCGATAAAAATGATGTAAACACATAATTGATTATATAATAACCTTAAATACTTCATTTTCAATCAACTATTTGGTTCTCGTTTAACTACTGAGTAAGATATTGAAAAGGGGAGAAGTTCGGTTTTTATTGCATATATCGACGTTTCAGCCGGATTAGAGCGGTTTTACGTGTACATCTTCCATCGGTAATTTAAACGGAAAATCAAGAACATTTTAGTTAATTCTAATGAAAACACATTGTTTTTTATCATTTGTATTGGAAACAACATTGTCATATGTCTTTTCTTGGATCTAAATAATACGAAACCTCGCTCTATGATTTGAAGTTAAAATCCTCAAATATGGTTATATATTGACTTTTTTCACGTTTTTCATGTAGTTTGATATTACGTAAATATATTCATTTTTACCAATATTTCGATACTATTTCATGTAGTATCACGTAACATTTTAGTTAATTCTAATGAAAACACATTGTTTTTTATCATTTGTATTGGAAACACATTGTTTTTTATCATTCGTATTGGAAACAACATTGTCATATGTCTTTTCTTGGATCTAAATAATACGAAACCTCGCTCAATGATTTGAAGTTAAAATCCTCAAATATGGAAAAATAGTGAATTTTCACGTTAATCATGTAGTTTGATATTACGTAAATATATTAATTTTTACCAATATTTCGATACTAATTCATGTAGTTTCAGGGTATGTGATTTGGCCTTCAAATCTCAGAATATCGCATAATATTGCATTTTAAGCAAGTTTTCTTGCATTTTGTTTCGTACGAAAAATCATCGAATTTCGCAATATTTTGACGTTTATCATCCCCTTTTCCTTTATGTGATTTAAACAAAACATCCTCGAATTAGGCAATATTTAGCGGTTTTTCACGTTTTCGTGAATTTTCAATTATTTGTTATTAATTCATTAAATATTCGATAAAAATGATGCAAACACATAATTGCTTAGATAATAACTTTAAATACTTCATTTTCAATCATCTATTTGTTTCTCGTTAAAATACTGAGTAAGATATTGAAAAGGGGAGAAGTTCTGTTTTTATTGCATATATAGACGTTTCAGCCGGAATAGAGCGGTTTTACGTGTACATTTCCATCGGTAATATAAACGGAAAATCAATAACATTTTAGTTAATTCATATGGAAACATATTGTTTTTTATCACCCGTATTGGAAACACATTGTTTTTTATCATTCGTATTGGAAACAACATTGTCATATGTCTTTTCTTGGATCTAAATAATACGAAACCTCGCTCTATGATTTGAAGTTAAAATCCTCAAATATGATAAAATAGTCACTTTTTCACGTTAATCATGTAGTTTGATATTACGTAAATATATTCATTTTTACCAATACTTCGATACTATTTCATGTAGTATCACGATATGTGATTTGGCGTTCAAATCTCAGAATTTCGCATAATATTGCATTTTAAGCAAGTTTTCTTGCATTTTGTTTCGTACGAAAAATCATCGAATTTAGCAATATTTTGACGTTTATCATCCCCTTTTCCTTCATGTGATTTAAACAAAACATCATCGAATAAGGCAATATTTTGCCGTTTTTCCACGTTTTTGTGAATTTTCAGTTTATAGGTATTAATTCATTATATATACGATAAAAATTATGTAAACACATAATTGATTATATAATAACCTTAAATACTTCATTTTCAATCAACTATTTGTTTCTCGTTTAACTACTGAGTAAGATATTGAAAAGGGAAGAAGTTCGGTTTTTATTGCATATATCGACGTTTCAGCCGGATTAGAGCGGTTTTACGTGTACATCTTCCATCGGTAATTTAAACGGAAAATCAAGAACATTTTAGTTAATTCTAATGAAAACACATTGTTTTTTATCATTTGTATTGGAAACAACATTGTCATATGTCTTTTCTTGGATCTAAATAATACGAAACCTCGCTCTATGATTTGAAGTTAAAATCCTCAAATATGGTTATATATTGACTTTTTTCACGTTTTTCATGTAGTTTGATATTATGTAAATATATTCATTTTTACCAATATTTCGATACTATTTCATGTAGTATCACGTAACATTTTAGTTAATTCTAATGAAAACACATTGTTTTTTATCATTCGTATTGGAAACACATTGTTTTTTATCATTCGTATTGGAAACAACATTGTCATATGTCTTTTCTTGGATCTAAATAATACGAAACCTCGCTCAATGATTTGAAGTTAAAATCCTCAAATATGGAAAAATAGTGAATTTTCACGTTAATCATGTAGTTTGATATTACGTAAATTTATTAATTTTTACCAATATTTCGATACTAATTCATGTAGTTTCAGGGTATGTGATTTGGCCTTCAAATCTCAGAATATCGCATAATATTGCATTTTAAGCAAGTTTTCTTGCATTTTGTTTCGTACGAAAAATCATCGAATTTAGCAATATTTTGACGTTTATCATCCCCTTTTCCTTTATGTGATTTAAACAAAACATCCTCGAATTAGGCAATATTTAGCGGTTTTTCACGTTTTCGTGAATTTTCAATTATTTGTTATTAATTCATTAAATATTCGATAAAAATGATGCAAACACATAATTGATTAGATAATAACCTTAAATACATCATTTTCAATCATCTATTTGTTTCTCGTTAAAATACTGAGTAAGATATTGAAAAGGGGAGAAGTTCGGTTTTTATTGCATATATCGACGTTTCAGCCGGATTAGAGCGGTTTTACGTATACATCTTCCATCGGTAATATAAACTGAAAATCAATAACATTTTAGTTAATTCATATGGAAACATATTGTTTTTTATCATCCGTATTGGAAACACATTGTTTTTTATCATTCGTATTGGAAACAACATTGTCATATGTCTTTTCTTGGATCTAAATAATACGAAACCTCGCTCTATGATTTGAAGTTAAAATCCTCAAATATGATAAAATAGTCACTTTTTCACGTTAATCATGTAGTTTGATATTACGTAAATATATTCATTTTTACCAATACTTCGATACTATTTCATGTAGTATCACGATATGTGATTTGGCGTTCAAATCTCAGAATTTCGCATAATATTGCATTTTAAGCAAGTTTTCTTGCATTTTGTTTCGTACGAAAAATCATCGAATTTAGCAATATTTTGACGTTTATCATCCCCTTTTCCTTCATGTGATTTAAACAAAACATCATCGAATAAGGCAATATTTTGCCGTTTTTCCACGTTTTTGTGAATTTTCAGTTTATAGGTATTAATTCATTATATATACGATAAAAATTATGTAAACACATAATTGATTATATAATAACCTTAAATACTTCATTTTCAATCAACTATTTGTTTCTCGTTTAACTACTGAGTAAGATATTGAAAAGGGAAGAAGTTCGGTTTTTATTGCATATATCGACGTTTCAGCCGGATTAGAGCGGTTTTACGTGTACATCTTCCATCGGTAATTTAAACGGAAAATCAAGAACATTTTAGTTAATTCTAATGAAAACACATTGTTTTTTATCATTTGTATTGGAAACAACATTGTCATATGTCTTTTCTTGGATCTAAATAATACGAAACCTCGCTCTATGATTTGAAGTTAAAATCCTCAAATATGGTTATATATTGACTTTTTTCACGTTTTTCATGTAGTTTGATATTATGTAAATATATTCATTTTTACCAATATTTCGATACTATTTCATGTAGTATCACGTAACATTTTAGTTAATTCTAATGAAAACACATTGTTTTTTATCATTCGTATTGGAAACACATTGTTTTTTATCATTCGTATTGGAAACAACATTGTCATATGTCTTTTCTTGGATCTAAATAATACGAAACCTCGCTCAATGATTTGAAGTTAAAATCCTCAAATATGGAAAAATAGTGAATTTTCACGTTAATCATGTAGTTTGATATTACGTAAATTTATTAATTTTTACCAATATTTCGATACTAATTCATGTAGTTTCAGGGTATGTGATTTGGCCTTCAAATCTCAGAATATCGCATAATATTGCATTTTAAGCAAGTTTTCTTGCATTTTGTTTCGTACGAAAAATCATCGAATTTAGCAATATTTTGACGTTTATCATCCCCTTTTCCTTTATGTGATTTAAACAAAACATCCTCGAATTAGGCAATATTTAGCGGTTTTTCACGTTTTCGTGAATTTTCAATTATTTGTTATTAATTCATTAAATATTCGATAAAAATGATGCAAACACATAATTGATTAGATAATAACCTTAAATACATCATTTTCAATCATCTATTTGTTTCTCGTTAAAATACTGAGTAAGATATTGAAAAGGGGAGAAGTTCGGTTTTTATTGCATATATCGACGTTTCAGCCGGATTAGAGCGGTTTTACGTATACATCTTCCATCGGTAATATAAACTGAAAATCAATAACATTTTAGTTAATTCATATGGAAACATATTGTTTTTTATCATCCGTATTGGAAACACATTGTTTTTTATCATTCGTATTGGAAACAACATTGTCATATGTCTTTTCTTGGATCTAAATAATACGAAACCTCGCTCTATGATTTGAAGTTAAAATCCTCAAATATGATAAAATAGTCACTTTTTCACGTTAATCATGTAGTTTGATATTACGTAAATATATTCATTTTTACCAATACTTCGATACTATTTCATGTAGTATCACGATATGTGATTTGGCGTTCAAATCTCAGAATTTCGCATAATATTGCATTTTAAGCAAGTTTTCTTGCATTTTGTTTCGTACGAAAAATCATCGAATTTAGCAATATTTTGACGTTTATCATCCCCTTTTCCTTGATGTGATTTAAACAAAACATCATCGAATAAGGCAATATTTTGCCGTTTTTCCACGTTTTGTGAATTTTCAGTTTATAGGTATTAATTCATTATATATACGATAAAAATGATGTAAACACATAATTGATTATATAATAACCTTAAATACTTCATTTTCAATCAACAATTTGTTTCTCGTTTAACTACTGAGTAAGATATTGAAAAGGGGAGAAGTTCGGTTTTTATTGCATATATCGACGTTTCAGCCGGATTAGAGCGGTTTTACGTGTACATCTTCCATCGGTAATTTAAACGGAAAATCAAGAACATTTTAGTTAATTCTAATGAAAACACATTGTTTTTTATCATTTGTATTGGAAACAACATTGTCATATGTCTTTTCTTGGATCTAAATAATACGAAACCTCGCTCTATGATTTGAAGTTAAAATCCTCAAATATGGTTATATATTGACTTTTTTCACGTTTTTCATGTAGTTTGATATTATGTAAATATATTCATTTTTACCAATATTTCGATACTATTTCATGTAGTATCACGTAACATTTTAGTTAATTCTAATGAAAACACATTGTTTTTTATCATTCGTATTGGAAACACATTGTTTTTTATCATTCGTATTGGAAACAACATTGTCATATGTCTTTTCTTGGATCTAAATAATACGAAACCTCGCTCAATGATTTGAAGTTAAAATCCTCAAATATGGAAAAATAGTGAATTTTCACGTTAATCATGTAGTTTGATATTACGTAAATTTATTAATTTTTACCAATATTTCGATACTAATTCATGTAGTTTCAGGGTATGTGATTTGGCCTTCAAATCTCAGAATATCGCATAATATTGCATTTTAAGCAAGTTTTCTTGCATTTTGTTTCGTACGAAAAATCATCGAATTTAGCAATATTTTGACGTTTATCATCCCCTTTTCCTTTATGTGATTTAAACAAAACATCCTCGAATTAGGCAATATTTAGCGGTTTTTCACGTTTTCGTGAATTTTCAATTATTTGTTATTAATTCATTAAATATTCGATAAAAATGATGCAAACACATAATTGATTAGATAATAACCTTAAATACATCATTTTCAATCATCTATTTGTTTCTCGTTAAAATACTGAGTAAGATATTGAAAAGGGGAGAAGTTCGGTTTTTATTGCATATATCGACGTTTCAGCCGGATTAGAGCGGTTTTACGTATACATCTTCCATCGGTAATATAAACTGAAAATCAATAACATTTTAGTTAATTCATATGGAAACATATTGTTTTTTATCATCCGTATTGGAAACACATTGTTTTTTATCATTCGTATTGGAAACAACATTGTCATATGTCTTTTCTTGGATCTAAATAATACGAAACCTCGCTCTATGATTTGAAGTTAAAATCCTCAAATATGATAAAATAGTCACTTTTTCACGTTAATCATGTAGTTTGATATTACGTAAATATATTCATTTTTACCAATACTTCGATACTATTTCATGTAGTATCACGATATGTGATTTGGCGTTCAAATCTCAGAATTTCGCATAATATTGCATTTTAAGCAAGTTTTCTTGCATTTTGTTTCGTACGAAAAATCATCGAATTTAGCAATATTTTGACGTTTATCATCCCCTTTTCCTTGATGTGATTTAAACAAAACATCATCGAATAAGGCAATATTTTGCCGTTTTTCCACGTTTTGTGAATTTTCAGTTTATAGGTATTAATTCATTATATATACGATAAAAATGATGTAAACACATAATTGATTATATAATAACCTTAAATACTTCATTTTCAATCAACAATTTGTTTCTCGTTTAACTACTGAGTAAGATATTGAAAAGGGGAGAAGTTCGGTTTTTATTGCATATATCGACGTTTCAGCCGGATTAGAGCGGTTTTACGTGTACATCTTCCATCGGTAATTTAAACGGAAAATCAAGAACATTTTAGTTAATTCTAATGAAAACACATTGTTTTTTATCATTTGTATTGGAAACAACATTGTCATATGTCTTTTCTTGGATCTAAATAATACGAAACCTCGCTCTATGATTTGAAGTTAAAATCCTCAAATATGGTTATATATTGACTTTTTTCACGTTTTTCATGTAGTTTGATATTATGTAAATATATTCATTTTTACCAATATTTCGATACTATTTCATGTAGTATCACGTAACATTTTAGTTAATTCTAATGAAAACACATTGTTTTTTATCATTCGTATTGGAAACACATTGTTTTTTATCATTCGTATTGGAAACAACATTGTCATATGTCTTTTCTTGGATCTAAATAATACGAAACCTCGCTCAATGATTTGAAGTTAAAATCCTCAAATATGGAAAAATAGTGAATTTTCACGTTAATCATGTAGTTTGATATTACGTAAATTTATTAATTTTTACCAATATTTCGATACTAATTCATGTAGTTTCAGGGTATGTGATTTGGCCTTCAAATCTCAGAATATCGCATAATATTGCACTTTAAGCAAGTTTTCTTGCATTTTGTTTCGTACGAAAAATCATCGAATTTAGCAATATTTTGACGTTTATCATCCCCTTTTCCTTTATGTGATTTAAACAAAACATCCTCGAATTAGGCAATATTTAGCGGTTTTTCACGTTTTCGTGAATTTTCAATTATTTGTTATTAATTCATTAAATATTCGATAAAAATGATGCAAACACATAATTGATTAGATAATAACCTTAAATACATCATTTTCAATCATCTATTTGTTTCTCGTTAAAATACTGAGTAAGATATTGAAAAGGGGAGAAGTTCGGTTTTTATTGCATATATCGACGTTTCAGCCGGATTAGAGCGGTTTTACGTATACATCTTCCATCGGTAATATAAACTGAAAATCAATAACATTTTAGTTAATTCATATGGAAACATATTGTTTTTTATCATCCGTATTGGAAACACATTGTTTTTTATCATTCGTATTGGAAACAACATTGTCATATGTCTTTTCTTGGATCTAAATAATACGAAACCTCGCTCTATGATTTGAAGTTAAAATCCTCAAATATGATAAAATAGTCACTTTTTCACGTTAATCATGTAGTTTGATATTACGTAAATATATTCATTTTTACCAATACTTCGATACTATTTCATGTAGTATCACGATATGTGATTTGGCGTTCAAATCTCAGAATTTCGCATAATATTGCATTTTAAGCAAGTTTTCTTGCATTTTGTTTCGTACGAAAAATCATCGAATTTAGCAATATTTTGACGTTTATCATCCCCTTTTCCTTGATGTGATTTAAACAAAACATCATCGAATAAGGCAATATTTTGCCGTTTTTCCACGTTTTGTGAATTTTCAGTTTATAGGTATTAATTCATTATATATACGATAAAAATGATGTAAACACATAATTGATTATATAATAACCTTAAATACTTCATTTTCAATCAACAATTTGTTTCTCGTTTAACTACTGAGTAAGATATTGAAAAGGGGAGAAGTTCGGTTTTTATTGCATATATCGACGTTTCAGCCGGATTAGAGCGGTTTTACGTGTACATCTTCCATCGGTAATTTAAACGGAAAATCAAGAACATTTTAGTTAATTCTAATGAAAACACATTGTTTTTTATCATTTGTATTGGAAACAACATTGTCATATGTCTTTTCTTGGATCTAAATAATACGAAACCTCGCTCTATGATTTGAAGTTAAAATCCTCAAATATGGTTATATATTGACTTTTTTCACGTTTTTCATGTAGTTTGATATTATGTAAATATATTCATTTTTACCAATATTTCGATACTATTTCATGTAGTATCACGTAACATTTTAGTTAATTCTAATGAAAACACATTGTTTTTTATCATTCGTATTGGAAACACATTGTTTTTTATCATTCGTATTGGAAACAACATTGTCATATGTCTTTTCTTGGATCTAAATAATACGAAACCTCGCTCAATGATTTGAAGTTAAAATCCTCAAATATGGAAAAATAGTGAATTTTCACGTTAATCATATAGTTTGATATTACGTAAATATATTAATTTTTACCAATATTTCGATACTAATTCATGTAGTTTCAGGGTATGTGATTTGGCCTTCAAATCTCAGAATATCGCATAATATTGCATTTTAAGCAAGTTTTCTTGCATTTTGTTTCGTACGAAAAATCATCGAATTTCGCAATATTTTGACGTTTATCATCCCCTTTTCCTTTATGTGATTTAAACAAAACATCCTCGAATTAGGCAATATTTAGCGGTTTTTCACGTTTTCGTGAATTTTCAATTATTTGTTATTAATTCATTAAATATTCGATAAAAATGATGCAAACACATAATTGCTTAGATAATAACTTTAAATACTTCATTTTCAATCATCTATTTGTTTCTCGTTAAAATACTGAGTAAGATATTGAAAAGGGGAGAAGTTCTGTTTTTATTGCATATATAGACGTTTCAGCCGGAATAGAGCGGTTTTACGTGTACATTTCCATCGGTAATATAAACGGAAAATCAATAACATTTTAGTTAATTCATATGGAAACATATTGTTTTTTATCACCCGTATTGGAAACACATTGTTTTTTATCATTCGTATTGGAAACAACATTGTCATATGTCTTTTCTTGGATCTAAATAATACGAAACCTCGCTCTATGATTTGAAGTTAAAATCCTCAAATATGATAAAATAGTCACTTTTTCACGTTAATCATGTAGTTTGATATTACGTAAATATATTCATTTTTACCAATACTTCGATACTATTTCATGTAGTATCACGATATGTGATTTGGCGTTCAAATCTCAGAATTTCGCATAATATTGCATTTTAAGCAAGTTTTCTTGCATTTTGTTTCGTACGAAAAATCATCGAAATTAGCAATATTTTGACGTTTATCATCCCCTTTTCCTTCATGTGATTTAAACAAAACATCATCGAATAAGGCAATATTTTGCCGTTTTTCCACGTTTTTGTGAATTTTCAGTTTATAGGTATTAATTCATTATATATACGATAAAAATTATGTAAACACATAATTGATTATATAATAACCTTAAATACTTCATTTTCAATCAACTATTTGTTTCTCGTTTAACTACTGAGTAAGATATTGAAAAGGGGAGAAGTTCGGTTTTTATTGCATATATCGACGTTTCAGCCGGATTAGAGCGGTTTTACGTGTACATCTTCCATCGGTAATTTAAACGGAAAATCAAGAACATTTTAGTTAATTCTAATGAAAACACATTGTTTTTTATCATTTGTATTGGAAACAACATTGTCATATGTCTTTTCTTGGATCTAAATAATACGAAACCTCGCTCTATGATTTGAAGTTAAAATCCTCAAATATGGTTATATATTGACTTTTTTCACGTTTTTCATGTAGTTTGATATTATGTAAATATATTCATTTTTACCAATATTTCGATACTATTTCATGTAGTATCACGTAACATTTTAGTTAATTCTAATGAAAACACATTGTTTTTTATCATTCGTATTGGAAACACATTGTTTTTTATCATTCGTATTGGAAACAACATTGTCATACGTCTTTTCTTGGATCTAAATAATACGAAACCTCGCTCAATGATTTGAAGTTAAAATCCTCAAATATGGAAAAATAGTGAATTTTCACGTTAATCATGTAGTTTGATATTACGTAAATATATTAATTTTTACCAATATTTCGATACTAATTCATGTAGTTTCAGGGTATGTGATTTGGCCTTCAAATCTCAGAATATCGCATAATATTGCATTTTAAGCAAGTTTTCTTGCATTTTGTTTCGTACGAAAAATCATCGAATTTAGCAATATTTTGACGTTTATCATCCCCTTTTCCTTTATGTGATTTAAACAAAACATCCTCGAATTAGGCAATATTTAGCGGTTTTTCACGTTTTCGTGAATTTTCAATTATTTGTTATTAATTCATTAAATATTCGATAAAAATGATGCAAACACATAATTGATTAGATAATAACCTTAAATACATCATTTTCAATCATCTATTTGTTTCTCGTTAAAATACTGAGTAAGATATTGAAAAGGGGAGAAGTTCGGTTTTTATTGCATATATCGACGTTTCAGCCGGATTAGAGCGGTTTTACGTATACATCTTCCATCGGTAATATAAACTGAAAATCAATAACATTTTAGTTAATTCATATGGAAACATATTGTTTTTTATCATCCGTATTGGAAACACATTGTTTTTTATCATTCGTATTGGAAACAACATTGTCATATGTCTTTTCTTGGATCTAAATAATACGAAACCTCGCTCTATGATTTGAAGTTAAAATCCTCAAATATGATAAAATAGTCACTTTTTCACGTTAATCATGTAGTTTGATATTACGTAAATATATTCATTTTTACCAATACTTCGATACTATTTCATGTAGTATCACGATATGTGATTTGGCGTTCAAATCTCAGAATTTCGCATAATATTGCATTTTAAGCAAGTTTTCTTGCATTTTGTTTCGTACGAAAAATCATCGAATTTAGCAATATTTTGACGTTTATCATCCCCTTTTCCTTGATGTGATTTAAACAAAACATCATCGAATAAGGCAATATTTTGCCGTTTTTCCACGTTTTGTGAATTTTCAGTTTATAGGTATTAATTCATTATATATACGATAAAAATGATGTAAACACATAATTGATTATATAATAACCTTAAATACTTCATTTTCAATCAACAATTTGTTTCTCGTTTAACTACTGAGTAAGATATTGAAAAGGGGAGAAGTTCGGTTTTTATTGCATATATCGACGTTTCAGCCGGATTAGAGCGGTTTTACGTGTACATCTTCCATCGGTAATTTAAACGGAAAATCAAGAACATTTTAGTTAATTCTAATGAAAACACATTGTTTTTTATCATTTGTATTGGAAACAACATTGTCATATGTCTTTTCTTGGATCTAAATAATACGAAACCTCGCTCTATGATTTGAAGTTAAAATCCTCAAATATGGTTATATATTGACTTTTTTCACGTTTTTCATGTAGTTTGATATTATGTAAATATATTCATTTTTACCAATATTTCGATACTATTTCATGTAGTATCACGTAACATTTTAGTTAATTCTAATGAAAACACATTGTTTTTTATCATTCGTATTGGAAACACATTGTTTTTTATCATTCGTATTGGAAACAACATTGTCATATGTCTTTTCTTGGATCTAAATAATACGAAACCTCGCTCAATGATTTGAAGTTAAAATCCTCAAATATGGAAAAATAGTGAATTTTCACGTTAATCATGTAGTTTGATATTACGTAAATATATTAATTTTTACCAATATTTCGATACTAATTCATGTAGTTTCAGGGTATGTGATTTGGCCTTCAAATCTCAGAATATCGCATAATATTGCATTTTAAGCAAGTTTTCTTGCATTTTGTTTCGTACGAAAAATCATCGAATTTCGCAATATTTTGACGTTTATCATCCCCTTTTCCTTTATGTGATTTAAACAAAACATCCTCGAATTAGGCAATATTTAGCGGTTTTTCACGTTTTCGTGAATTTTCAATTATTTGTTATTAATTCATTAAATATTCGATAAAAATGATGCAAACACATAATTGCTTAGATAATAACTTTAAATACTTCATTTTCAATCATCTATTTGTTTCTCGTTAAAATACTGAGTAAGATATTGAAAAGGGGAGAAGTTCTGTTTTTATTGCATATATAGACGTTTCAGCCGGAATAGAGCGGTTTTACGTGTACATTTCCATCGGTAATATAAACGGAAAATCAATAACATTTTAGTTAATTCATATGGAAACATATTGTTTTTTATCACCCGTATTGGAAACACATTGTTTTTTATCATTCGTATTGGAAACAACATTGTCATATGTCTTTTCTTGGATCTAAATAATACGAAACCTCGCTCTATGATTTGAAGTTAAAATCCTCAAATATGATAAAATAGTCACTTTTTCACGTTAATCATGTAGTTTGATATTACGTAAATATATTCATTTTTACCAATACTTCGATACTATTTCATGTAGTATCACGATATGTGATTTGGCGTTCAAATCTCAGAATTTCGCATAATATTGCATTTTAAGCAAGTTTTCTTGCATTTTGTTTCGTACGAAAAATCATCGAATTTAGCAATATTTTGACGTTTATCATCCCCTTTTCCTTCATGTGATTTAAACAAAACATCATCGAATAAGGCAATATTTTGCCGTTTTTCCACGTTTTTGTGAATTTTCAGTTTATAGGTATTAATTCATTATATATACGATAAAAATTATGTAAACACATAATTGATTATATAATAACCTTAAATACTTCATTTTCAATCAACTATTTGTTTCTCGTTTAACTACTGAGTAAGATATTGAAAAGGGGAGAAGTTCGGTTTTTATTGCATATATCGACGTTTCAGCCGGATTAGAGCGGTTTTACGTGTACATCTTCCATCGGTAATTTAAACGGAAAATCAAGAACATTTTAGTTAATTCTAATGAAAACACATTGTTTTTTATCATTTGTATTGGAAACAACATTGTCATATGTCTTTTCTTGGATCTAAATAATACGAAACCTCGCTCTATGATTTGAAGTTAAAATCCTCAAATATGGTTATATATTGACTTTTTTCACGTTTTTCATGTAGTTTGATATTATGTAAATATATTCATTTTTACCAATATTTCGATACTATTTCATGTAGTATCACGTAACATTTTAGTTAATTCTAATGAAAACACATTGTTTTTTATCATTCGTATTGGAAACACATTGTTTTTTATCATTCGTATTGGAAACAACATTGTCATATGTCTTTTCTTGGATCTAAATAATACGAAACCTCGCTCAATGATTTGAAGTTAAAATCCTCAAATATGGAAAAATAGTGAATTTTCACGTTAATCATATAGTTTGATATTACGTAAATATATTAATTTTTACCAATATTTCGATACTAATTCATGTAGTTTCAGGGTATGTGATTTGGCCTTCAAATCTCAGAATATCGCATAATATTGCATTTTAAGCAAGTTTTCTTGCATTTTGTTTCGTACGAAAAATCATCGAATTTCGCAATATTTTGACGTTTATCATCCCCTTTTCCTTTATGTGATTTAAACAAAACATCCTCGAATTAGGCAATATTTAGCGGTTTTTCACGTTTTCGTGAATTTTCAATTATTTGTTATTAATTCATTAAATATTCGATAAAAATGATGCAAACACATAATTGCTTAGATAATAACTTTAAATACTTCATTTTCAATCATCTATTTGTTTCTCGTTAAAATACTGAGTAAGATATTGAAAAGGGGAGAAGTTCTGTTTTTATTGCATATATAGACGTTTCAGCCGGAATAGAGCGGTTTTACGTGTACATTTCCATCGGTAATATAAACGGAAAATCAATAACATTTTAGTTAATTCATATGGAAACATATTGTTTTTTATCACCCGTATTGGAAACACATTGTTTTTTATCATTCGTATTGGAAACAACATTGTCATATGTCTTTTCTTGGATCTAAATAATACGAAACCTCGCTCTATGATTTGAAGTTAAAATCCTCAAATATGATAAAATAGTCACTTTTTCACGTTAATCATGTAGTTTGATATTACGTAAATATATTCATTTTTACCAATACTTCGATACTATTTCATGTAGTATCACGATATGTGATTTGGCGTTCAAATCTCAGAATTTCGCATAATATTGCATTTTAAGCAAGTTTTCTTGCATTTTGTTTCGTACGAAAAATCATCGAAATTAGCAATATTTTGACGTTTATCATCCCCTTTTCCTTCATGTGATTTAAACAAAACATCATCGAATAAGGCAATATTTTGCCGTTTTTCCACGTTTTTGTGAATTTTCAGTTTATAGGTATTAATTCATTATATATACGATAAAAATTATGTAAACACATAATTGATTATATAATAACCTTAAATACTTCATTTTCAATCAACTATTTGTTTCTCGTTTAACTACTGAGTAAGATATTGAAAAGGGGAGAAGTTCGGTTTTTATTGCATATATCGACGTTTCAGCCGGATTAGAGCGGTTTTACGTGTACATCTTCCATCGGTAATTTAAACGGAAAATCAAGAACATTTTAGTTAATTCTAATGAAAACACATTGTTTTTTATCATTTGTATTGGAAACAACATTGTCATATGTCTTTTCTTGGATCTAAATAATACGAAACCTCGCTCTATGATTTGAAGTTAAAATCCTCAAATATGGTTATATATTGACTTTTTTCACGTTTTTCATGTAGTTTGATATTATGTAAATATATTCATTTTTACCAATATTTCGATACTATTTCATGTAGTATCACGTAACATTTTAGTTAATTCTAATGAAAACACATTGTTTTTTATCATTCGTATTGGAAACACATTGTTTTTTATCATTCGTATTGGAAACAACATTGTCATACGTCTTTTCTTGGATCTAAATAATACGAAACCTCGCTCAATGATTTGAAGTTAAAATCCTCAAATATGGAAAAATAGTGAATTTTCACGTTAATCATGTAGTTTGATATTACGTAAATATATTAATTTTTACCAATATTTCGATACTAATTCATGTAGTTTCAGGGTATGTGATTTGGCCTTCAAATCTCAGAATATCGCATAATATTGCATTTTAAGCAAGTTTTCTTGCATTTTGTTTCGTACGAAAAATCATCGAATTTAGCAATATTTTGACGTTTATCATCCCCTTTTCCTTTATGTGATTTAAACAAAACATCCTCGAATTAGGCAATATTTAGCGGTTTTTCACGTTTTCGTGAATTTTCAATTATTTGTTATTAATTCATTAAATATTCGATAAAAATGATGCAAACACATAATTGATTAGATAATAACCTTAAATACATCATTTTCAATCATCTATTTGTTTCTCGTTAAAATACTGAGTAAGATATTGAAAAGGGGAGAAGTTCGGTTTTTATTGCATATATCGACGTTTCAGCCGGATTAGAGCGGTTTTACGTATACATCTTCCATCGGTAATATAAACTGAAAATCAATAACATTTTAGTTAATTCATATGGAAACATATTGTTTTTTATCATCCGTATTGGAAACACATTGTTTTTTATCATTCGTATTGGAAACAACATTGTCATATGTCTTTTCTTGGATCTAAATAATACGAAACCTCGCTCTATGATTTGAAGTTAAAATCCTCAAATATGATAAAATAGTCACTTTTTCACGTTAATCATGTAGTTTGATATTACGTAAATATATTCATTTTTACCAATACTTCGATACTATTTCATGTAGTATCACGATATGTGATTTGGCGTTCAAATCTCAGAATTTCGCATAATATTGCATTTTAAGCAAGTTTTCTTGCATTTTGTTTCGTACGAAAAATCATCGAATTTAGCAATATTTTGACGTTTATCATCCCCTTTTCCTTGATGTGATTTAAACAAAACATCATCGAATAAGGCAATATTTTGCCGTTTTTCCACGTTTTGTGAATTTTCAGTTTATAGGTATTAATTCATTATATATACGATAAAAATGATGTAAACACATAATTGATTATATAATAACCTTAAATACTTCATTTTCAATCAACAATTTGTTTCTCGTTTAACTACTGAGTAAGATATTGAAAAGGGGAGAAGTTCGGTTTTTATTGCATATATCGACGTTTCAGCCGGATTAGAGCGGTTTTACGTGTACATCTTCCATCGGTAATTTAAACGGAAAATCAAGAACATTTTAGTTAATTCTAATGAAAACACATTGTTTTTTATCATTTGTATTGGAAACAACATTGTCATATGTCTTTTCTTGGATCTAAATAATACGAAACCTCGCTCTATGATTTGAAGTTAAAATCCTCAAATATGGTTATATATTGACTTTTTTCACGTTTTTCATGTAGTTTGATATTATGTAAATATATTCATTTTTACCAATATTTCGATACTATTTCATGTAGTATCACGTAACATTTTAGTTAATTCTAATGAAAACACATTGTTTTTTATCATTCGTATTGGAAACACATTGTTTTTTATCATTCGTATTGGAAACAACATTGTCATATGTCTTTTCTTGGATCTAAATAATACGAAACCTCGCTCAATGATTTGAAGTTAAAATCCTCAAATATGGAAAAATAGTGAATTTTCACGTTAATCATGTAGTTTGATATTACGTAAATATATTAATTTTTACCAATATTTCGATACTAATTCATGTAGTTTCAGGGTATGTGATTTGGCCTTCAAATCTCAGAATATCGCATAATATTGCATTTTAAGCAAGTTTTCTTGCATTTTGTTTCGTACGAAAAATCATCGAATTTCGCAATATTTTGACGTTTATCATCCCCTTTTCCTTTATGTGATTTAAACAAAACATCCTCGAATTAGGCAATATTTAGCGGTTTTTCACGTTTTCGTGAATTTTCAATTATTTGTTATTAATTCATTAAATATTCGATAAAAATGATGCAAACACATAATTGCTTAGATAATAACTTTAAATACTTCATTTTCAATCATCTATTTGTTTCTCGTTAAAATACTGAGTAAGATATTGAAAAGGGGAGAAGTTCTGTTTTTATTGCATATATAGACGTTTCAGCCGGAATAGAGCGGTTTTACGTGTACATTTCCATCGGTAATATAAACGGAAAATCAATAACATTTTAGTTAATTCATATGGAAACATATTGTTTTTTATCACCCGTATTGGAAACACATTGTTTTTTATCATTCGTATTGGAAACAACATTGTCATATGTCTTTTCTTGGATCTAAATAATACGAAACCTCGCTCTATGATTTGAAGTTAAAATCCTCAAATATGATAAAATAGTCACTTTTTCACGTTAATCATGTAGTTTGATATTACGTAAATATATTCATTTTTACCAATACTTCGATACTATTTCATGTAGTATCACGATATGTGATTTGGCGTTCAAATCTCAGAATTTCGCATAATATTGCATTTTAAGCAAGTTTTCTTGCATTTTGTTTCGTACGAAAAATCATCGAATTTAGCAATATTTTGACGTTTATCATCCCCTTTTCCTTCATGTGATTTAAACAAAACATCATCGAATAAGGCAATATTTTGCCGTTTTTCCACGTTTTTGTGAATTTTCAGTTTATAGGTATTAATTCATTATATATACGATAAAAATTATGTAAACACATAATTGATTATATAATAACCTTAAATACTTCATTTTCAATCAACTATTTGTTTCTCGTTTAACTACTGAGTAAGATATTGAAAAGGGGAGAAGTTCGGTTTTTATTGCATATATCGACGTTTCAGCCGGATTAGAGCGGTTTTACGTGTACATCTTCCATCGGTAATTTAAACGGAAAATCAAGAACATTTTAGTTAATTCTAATGAAAACACATTGTTTTTTATCATTTGTATTGGAAACAACATTGTCATATGTCTTTTCTTGGATCTAAATAATACGAAACCTCGCTCTATGATTTGAAGTTAAAATCCTCAAATATGGTTATATATTGACTTTTTTCACGTTTTTCATGTAGTTTGATATTATGTAAATATATTCATTTTTACCAATATTTCGATACTATTTCATGTAGTATCACGTAACATTTTAGTTAATTCTAATGAAAACACATTGTTTTTTATCATTCGTATTGGAAACACATTGTTTTTTATCATTCGTATTGGAAACAACATTGTCATATGTCTCTTCTTGGATCTAAATAATACGAAACCTCGCTCAATGATTTGAAGTTAAAATCCTCAAATATGGAAAAATAGTGAATTTTCACGTTAATCATGTAGTTTGATATTACGTAAATATATTAATTTTTACCAATATTTCGATACTAATTCATGTAGTTTCAGGGTATGTGATTTGGCCTTCAAATCTCAGAATATCGCATAATATTGCATTTTAAGCAAGTTTTCTTGCATTTTGTTTCGTACGAAAAATCATCGAATTTCGCAATATTTTGACGTTTATCATCCCCTTTTCCTTTATGTGATTTAAACAAAACATCCTCGAATTAGGCAATATTTAGCGGTTTTTCACGTTTTCGTGAATTTTCAATTATTTGTTATTAATTCATTAAATATTCGATAAAAATGATGCAAACACATAATTGCTTAGATAATAACTTTAAATACTTCATTTTCAATCATCTATTTGTTTCTCGTTAAAATACTGAGTAAGATATTGAAAAGGGGAGAAGTTCTGTTTTTATTGCATATATAGACGTTTCAGCCGGAATAGAGCGGTTTTACGTGTACATTTCCATCGGTAATATAAAACGGAAAATCAATAACATTTTAGTTAATTCATATGGAAACATATTGTTTTTTATCACCCGTATTGGAAACACATTGTTTTTTATCATTCGTATTGGAAACAACATTGTCATATGTCTTTTCTTGGATCTAAATAATACGAAACCTCGCTCTATGATTTGAAGTTAAAATCCTCAAATATGATAAAATAGTCACTTTTTCACGTTAATCATGTAGTTTGATATTACGTAAATATATTCATTTTTACCAATACTTCGATACTATTTCATGTAGTATCACGATATGTGATTTGGCGTTCAAATCTCAGAATTTCGCATAATATTGCATTTTAAGCAAGTTTTCTTGCATTTTGTTTCGTACGAAAAATCATCGAATTTAGCAATATTTTGACGTTTATCATCCCCTTTTCCTTCATGTGATTTAAACAAAACATCATCGAATAAGGCAATATTTTGCCGTTTTTCCACGTTTTTGTGAATTTTCAGTTTATAGGCATTAATTCATTATATATACGATAAAAATTATGTAAACACATAATTGATTATATAATAACCTTAAATACTTCATTTTCAATCAACTATTTGTTTCTCGTTTAACTACTGAGTAAGATATTGAAAAGGGGAGAAGTTCGGTTTTTATTGCATATATCGACGTTTCAGCCGGATTAGAGCGGTTTTACGTGTACATCTTCCATCGGTAATTTAAACGGAAAATCAAGAACATTTTAGTTAATTCTAATGAAAACACATTGTTTTTTATCATTTGTATTGGAAACAACATTGTCATATGTCTTTTCTTGGATCTAAATAATACGAAACCTCGCTCTATGATTTGAAGTTAAAATCCTCAAATATGGTTATATATTGACTTTTTTCACGTTTTTCATGTAGTTTGATATTATGTAAATATATTCATTTTTACCAATATTTCGATACTATTTCATGTAGTATCACGTAACATTTTAGTTAATTCTAATGAAAACACATTGTTTTTTATCATTCGTATTGGAAACACATTGTTTTTTATCATTCGTATTGGAAACAACATTGTCATATGTCTTTTCTTGGATCTAAATAATACGAAACCTCGCTCAATGATTTGAAGTTAAAATCCTCAAATATGGAAAAATAGTGAATTTTCACGTTAATCATGTAGTTTGATATTACGTAAATATATTAATTTTTACCAATATTTCGATACTAATTCATGTAGTTTCAGGGTATGTGATTTGGCCTTCAAATCTCAGAATATCGCATAATATTGCATTTTAAGCAAGTTTTCTTGCATTTTGTTTCGTACGAAAAATCATCGAATTTAGCAATATTTTGACGTTTATCATCCCCTTTTCCTTTATGTGATTTAAACAAAACATCCTCGAATTAGGCAATATTTAGCGGTTTTTCACGTTTTCGTGAATTTTCAATTATTTGTTATTAATTCATTAAATATTCGATAAAAATGATGCAAACACATAATTGATTAGATAATAACCTTAAATACATCATTTTCAATCATCTATTTGTTTCTCGTTAAAATACTGAGTAAGATATTGAAAAGGGGAGAAGTTCGGTTTTTATTGCATATATCGACGTTTCAGCCGGATTAGAGCGGTTTTACGTATACATCTTCCATCGGTAATATAAACTGAAAATCAATAACATTTTAGTTAATTCATATGGAAACATATTGTTTTTTATCATCCGTATTGGAAACACATTGTTTTTTATCATTCGTATTGGAAACAACATTGTCATATGTCTTTTCTTGGATCTAAATAATACGAAACCTCGCTCTATGATTTGAAGTTAAAATCCTCAAATATGATAAAATAGTCACTTTTTCACGTTAATCATGTAGTTTGATATTACGTAAATATATTCATTTTTACCAATACTTCGATACTATTTCATGTAGTATCACGATATGTGATTTGGCGTTCAAATCTCAGAATTTCGCATAATATTGCATTTTAAGCAAGTTTTCTTGCATTTTGTTTCGTACGAAAAATCATCGAATTTAGCAATATTTTGACGTTTATCATCCCCTTTTCCTTGATGTGATTTAAACAAAACATCATCGAATAAGGCAATATTTTGCCGTTTTTCCACGTTTTGTGAATTTTCAGTTTATAGGTATTAATTCATTATATATACGATAAAAATGATGTAAACACATAATTGATTATATAATAACCTTAAATACTTCATTTTCAATCAACAATTTGTTTCTCGTTTAACTACTGAGTAAGATATTGAAAAGGGGAGAAGTTCGGTTTTTATTGCATATATCGACGTTTCAGCCGGATTAGAGCGGTTTTACGTGTACATCTTCCATCGGTAATTTAAACGGAAAATCAAGAACATTTTAGTTAATTCTAATGAAAACACATTGTTTTTTATCATTTGTATTGGAAACAACATTGTCATATGTCTTTTCTTGGATCTAAATAATACGAAACCTCGCTCTATGATTTGAAGTTAAAATCCTCAAATATGGTTATATATTGACTTTTTTCACGTTTTTCATGTAGTTTGATATTACGTAAATATATTAATTTTTACCAATATTTCGATACTATTTCATGTAGTATCACGATATGTGATTTGGCCTTCAAATCTCAAAATTTCGCATAATATTGCATTTTAAGCAAGTTTTCTTGCATTTTGTTTCGTACGAAAAATCATCGAATTTAGCAATATTTTGACGTTTATCGTCTCCTTTTCCTCTATGTGATTTAAACAAAATATCATCGAATTAGGCAATATTTTGCCGTTTTTCCACGTTTTTGTGAATTTTCAGTTTATAGGTATTAATTCATTATATATACGATAAAAATGATGCAAACACATAATTGATTAGATAATAACCTTAAATACTTCATTTTCAATCATCTATTTATTTCTCGTTAAAATACTGAGTAAGATATTGAAAAGGGGAGAAGTTCGGTTTTTATTGCATATATCGACGTTTCAGCCGGATTAGAGCGGTTTTACGTGTACATCTACCATCGGTAATATAAACGGAAAATCAAGAACATTTTAGTTAATTCTAATGAAAACACATTGTTTTTTATCATTCGTATTGGAAACACATTGTTTTTTATCATTCGTATTGGAAACAACATTGTCATATGCCTTTTCTTGGATCTAAATAATACGAAACCTCGCTCAATGATTTGAAGTTAAAATCCTCAAATATGGAAAAATAGTGAATTTTCACGTTAATCATGTAGTTTGATATTACGTAAATATATTCATTTTTACCAATATTTCGATACTAATTCATGTAGTTTCACGGTATGTGATTTGGCCTTCAAATCTCAGAATATCGCATAATATTGCATTTTAAGCAAGTTTTCTTGCATTTTGTTTCGTTCGAAAAATCATCGAATATAGCAATATTTTGACGTTTATCATCCCCTTTTCCTTCATGTGATTTAAACAAAACATCATCGAATAAGGCAATATTTAGCCGTTTTTCCACGTTTTTGTGAATTTTCAGTTTATAGGTATTAATTCATTATATATACGGTAAAAATGATGCAAACACATAATTGATTAGATAATAACCTTAAATACATCATTTTCAATCATCTATTTGTTTCTCGTTAAAATACTGAGTAAGATATTGAAAAGGGGAGAAGTTCGGTTTTTATTGCATATATCGACGTTTCAGCCGGATTAGAGCGGTTTTACGTGTACATCTACCATCGGTAATATAAACGGAAAATCAAGAACATTTTAGTTAATTCTAATGAAAACACATTGTTTTTTATCATTCGTATTGGAAACACATTGTTTTTTATCATTCGTATTGGAAACAACATTGTCATATGCCTTTTCTTGGATCTAAATAATACGAAACCTCGCTCAATGATTTGAAGTTAAAATCCTCATATATGGAAAAATAGTGAATTTTCACGTTAATCATGTAGTTTGATATTACGTAAATATATTCATTTTTACCAATATTTCGATACTAATTCATGTAGTTTCACGGTATGTGATTTGGCCTTCAAATCTCAGAATATCGCAAAATATTGCATTTTAAGCAAGTTTTCTTGCATTTTGTTTCCTACGAAAAATCATCGAATTTAGCAATATTTTGACGTTTATCGTCTACTTTTCCTTTATGTGATTTAAACAAAATATCATCGAATTAGGCAATATTTTGCCGTTTTTCCACGTTTTTGTGAATTTTCAGTTTATAGGTATTAATTCATTATATATACGATAAAAATGATGCAAACACATAATTGATTAGATAATAACCTTAAATACTTCCTTTTCAATCATCTATTTGTTTCTCGTTAAAATACTGAGTAAGATATTGAAAAGGGGAGAAGTTCGATTTTTATTGCATATATCGACGTTTCAGCCGGA
Organism: Procambarus clarkii; assembly: GCF_040958095.1. Taxonomy (NCBI): domain Eukaryota; kingdom Metazoa; phylum Arthropoda; class Malacostraca; order Decapoda; family Cambaridae; genus Procambarus; species Procambarus clarkii. The sequence continues at coordinate 1,660,166 of NC_091218.1, read as the reverse complement.
TTAGAGCGGTTTTACGTGTACATCTTCCATCGGTAATATAAAGAGAAAATCAAGAACATTTTAGTTAATTCTATTGAAAACACATTGTTTTTTATCATTTGTATTGGAAACAACATTGTCATATGTCTTTTCTTGGATTTAAAAAATACGAAACATCGCTCTATTTTTTGAAGTTAAAATCCTCAAATATGGTAAAATAGATTCTTTTTTCACGTTAATCATGTAGTTTGATATTACGTATATATATTAATTTTTATCAATATTTCGATACTATTTCATGTAGTATCACGATATGTGATTTGGCCTTCAAATCTCAGAATTTCGCATAATATTGCATTTTAAGCAAGTTTTCTTGCATTTTGTTTCGTACGAAAAATCCTCGAATCAATATTTTGACGTGTATCATCCCCTTTTCCTCTATGTGATTTAAACAAAATATCATCGAATTAGGCAATATTTTGCCGTTTTTCCACGTTTTTGTGAATTTTCAGTTTACAGGTATTAATTCATTATATATACGATAAAAATGATGCAAACACATAATTGATTATATAATAACCTTAAATACTTCATTTTCAATCAACTATTTGTTTCTCGTTTAAATACTGAGTAAGATATTGAAAAGGGGAGGAGTTCTGTTTTTATTGCATATATCGACGTTCCAGCCGGAATAGAGATGTTTTCGTGTACATCTTCCATCGGTAATATAAACGGAAAATCAAGAACATTTTAGTTAATTCTAATGAAAACACATTGTTTTTTATCATTTGTATTGGAAACAACATTGTCATATGTCATTTATTGGATCTAAATAATACGAAACCTCGCTCTATGATTTGAAGTTAAAATCCTCAAATACTATTAAATAGTTAATTTTTTCACGTTTTTCATGTAGTTTGATATTACGTAAATATATTCATTTTTACCAATATTTCGATACTATTTCATCTAGTATCACGATATGTGATTTGGCCTTCATATCTCCGAATTTCGCATAATATTGCATTTTAGGCAAGTTTTCTTGCATTTTGTTTCGTATGAACAATCATCGAATTTAGCAATATTTTGACGTTTATCATCTCCTTTTCCTTTATGTGATTTAATTAAAATATCATCGAATTTGGCAATATTTTGCCGTTTTTCCACGGTTTTGTGAAATTTCAGTCTATGGGTATTAATTCATTATATATACGATAAAAATGATGCAAACACACAAATGATTAGATAATAACCTTAAAACATTTTCAATCATCTATTTGTTTCTTGTTAAAATACTGAGTAAGATATTGAAAAGGGGAGAAGTTCGGTTTTTATTGCATATATCGACGTTTCAGCCGGATTAGAGCGGTTTTACGTGTACATCTTCCATCGGTAATTTAAACGGAAAATCAAGAACATTTTAGTTAATTCTAATGAAAACACATTGTTTTTTATCATTTGTATTGGAAACAACATTGTCATATGTCTTTTCTTGGATCTAAATAATACGAAACCTCGCTCTATGATTTGAAGTTAAAATCCTCAAATATGGTTATATAATGACTTTGTTCACGTTTTTCATGTAGTTTGATATTACGTAAATATATTCATTTTTACCAATATTTCGATACTATTTCATGTAGTATCACGATATGTGATTTGGCGTTCAAATCTCAGAATTTCGCATAATATTGCATTTTAAGCAAGTTTTCTTGCATTTTGTTTCGTACGAAAAATCATCGAATTTAGCAATATTTTGACGTTTATCGTCTCCTTTTCCTTTATGTGATTTAAACAAAATATCATCGAATTAGGCAATATTTTGCCGTTTTTCCACGTTTTTGTGAATTTTCAGTTTATAGGTATTAATTCATTATATATACGATAAAAATGATGCAAAATAATAATTGATTAGATAATAACCTTAAATACTTCATTTTCAATCATCTTTTTGTTTCTCGTTAGAATTCTGAATAAGATATTGAAAAAGGGAGAAGTTCGGTTTTTATTGCATATATCGACGTTTCAGCCGGATTAGAGCGGTTTTACGTGTACATTTCCATCGGTAATATAAACGGAAAATCAATAACATTTTAGTTAATTCATATGGAAACACATTGTTTTTTATCATCCGTATTGGAAACACTTTGTGTTTTATCATTCGTATTGGAAACAACATTGTCATATGTCTTTTCTTGGACCTAAATAATACGAAACCTCGCTCTATGATTTGAAGTTAAAATCCTCAAATATGGTAAAATAGTGACTTTTTCACGTTAATCATGTAGTTTGATAATACGTATATTACGTACATTTTTACCAATATTTCGATACTATTTTATGTAGTATCACGATATGTGATTTGGCCTTCATATCTCAGAATTTCGCAAAATATTGCATTTTAAGCAAGTTTTCTTGCATTTTGTTTCGTACGAAAAATCATCGAATTTAGCAATATTTTGACGTCTATCATCCCCCTTTTCCTTTATGTGATTTAAACAAAACATCCTCGAATGAGGCAATATTTAGCGGTTTTTCACGTTTTTGGGAATTTTCAGTTATTTGTTATTAATTCATTAAATATACGATAAAAATGATGCAAACACATAATTGATTAGATAATAACCTTAAATACTTCATTTTCAATCATCTATTTGTTTCTCGTTAAAATACTGAGTAAGATATTGAAAAGGGGAGAAGTTCTATTTTTATTGCATATATCGTCGTTTCAGCCGGAATAGAGTGGTTTTACGTGTACATTTCCATCGGTAATATAAACTGAAAATCAATAACATTTTAGTTAATTCATATGGAAACACATTGTTTTTTTATCATCCGTATTGGAAACACATTGTGTTTTATCATTCGTATTGGAAACAACATTGTCATATGTCTTTTCTTGGATCTAAATAATATGAAACCTCGCTCTATGATTTGAAGTTAAAATCCTCAAATATGATAAAATAGTCACTTTTTCACGTTAATCATGTAGTTTGATATTACGTAAATATATTCATTTTTACCAATACTTCGATACTATTTCATGTAGTATCACGATATGTGATTTGGCGTTCAAATCTCAGAATTTCGCATAATATTGCATTTTAAGAAAGTTTTCTTGCATTTTGTTTCGTACGTAAAATCATCGAATTTAGCAATATTTTGACGTTTATCATCCCCTTTTCCTCTATGTGATTTAAAGAAAATATCATCGAATTAGGCAATATTTTGCCGTTTTTCCACGTTTTTGTGAATTTTCAGTTTATAGGTATTAATTCATTATATATACAATAAAAATGATGCAAACACATAATTGATTATATAATAACCATAAATACTTCATTTTCAATCAACTATTTGTTTCTCGTTTATATACTGAGTAAGATATTGAAAAGGGGAGGAGTTCTGTTTTTATTGCATATATCGACGTTCCAGCCGGACTAGAGATGTTTTCGTGTACATCTTCCATCGGTAATATAAACGGAAAATCAGGAATATTTTAGTTAATTCTAATGAAAACACATTGTTTTTATCATTTGTATTGGAAACACCATTGTCATATGTCTTTTCTTGGATCTAAATAATACGAAACATCGCTCTATTTTTTGTAGTTAAAATCCTCAAATATGGTAAAATAGTTTCTTTTTTCACGTTAATCATCTAGTTTGATATTACGTATATATATTAATTTTTATCAATATTTCGATACTATTTCATGTAGTATCACGATATGTGATTTGGCCTTCAAATCTCAGAATTTCGCATAATATTGCATTTTAAGCAAGTTTTCTTGCATTTTGTTTCGTACGAAAAATCATCGAATCAATATTTTGACGTGTATCATCCCCTTTTCCTCTATGTGATTTAAACAAAATATCATCGAATTAGGCAATATTTTGCCGTTTTTCCACGTTTTTGTGAATTTTCAGTTTACAGGTATTAATTCATTATATATACGATAAAAATGATGCAAACACATAATTGATTATATAATAACCTTAAATACTTCATTTTCAATCAACTATTTGTTTCTCGTTTAAATACTGAGTAAGATATTGAAAAGGGGAGGAGTTCTGTTTTTATTGCATATATCGACGTTCCAGCCGGAATAGAGATGTTTTCGTGTACATCTTCCATCGGTAATATAAACGGAAAATCAAGAACATTTTAGTTAATTCTAATGAAAACACATTGTTTTTTATCATTTGTATTGGAAACAACATTGTCATATGTCATTTATTGGATCTAAATAATACGAAACCTCGCTCTATGATTTGAAGTTAAAATCCTCAAATACTATTAAATAGTTAATTTTTTCACGTTTTTCATGTAGTTTGATATTACGTAAATATATTAATTTTTACCAATATTTCGATACTATTTCATCTAGTATCACGATATGTCATTTGGCCTTCATATCTCCGAATTTCGCATAATATTGCATTTTAGGCAAGTTTTCTTGCATTTTGTTTCGTATGAAAAATCATCGAATTTAGCAATATTTTGACGTTTATCATCTCCTTTTCCTTTATGTGATTTAAACAAAATATCATCGAATTTGGCAATATTTTGCTGTTTTTCCACGGTTTTGTGAAATTTCAGTCTATGGGTATTAATTCATTATATATACGATAAAAATGATGCAAACACACAATTGATTAGATAATAACCTTAAAACATTTTCAATCATCTATTTGTTTCTTGTTAAAATACTGAGTAAGATATTGAAAAGGGGAGAAGTTCGGTTTTTATTGCATATATCGACGTTTCAGCCGGATTAGAGCGGTTTTACGTATACATCTTCCATCGGTAATATAAACTGAAAATCAAGAACATTTCAGTTATTTCTAATGAAAACACATTGTTTTTTATCATTCGTATTGGAAACACATTGTTTTTTATCATTCGTATTGGAAACAACATTGTCATATGCCTTTTCTTGGATCTAAATAATACGAAACCTCGCTCAATGATTTGATGTTAAAATCCTCATATATGGAAAAATAGTGAATTTTCACGTTAATCATGTAGTTTGATATTACGTAAATATATTCATTTTTACCAATATTTCGATACTAATTCATGTAGTTTCACGGTATGTGATTTGGCCTTCAAATCTCAGAATATCGCAAAATATTGCATTTTAAGCAAGTTTTCTTGCATTTTGTTTCGTACGAAAAATCATCGAATTTAGCAATATTTTGACGTTTATCGTCTACTTTTCCTTTATGTGATTTAAACAAAATATCATCGAATTAGGCAATATTTTGCCGTTTTTCCACGTTTTTGTGAATTTTCAGTTTATAGGTATTAATTCATTATATATACGATAAAAATGATGCAAACACATAATTGATTAGATAATAACCTTAAATACTTCCTTTTCAATCATCTATTTGTTTCTCGTTAAAATACTGAGTAAGATATTGAAAAGGGGAGAAGTTCGATTTTTATTGCATATATCGACGTTTCAGCCGGATTAGAGCGGTTTTACGTGTACATCTTCCATCGGTAATATAAAGAGAAAATCAAGAACATTTTAGTTAATTCTATTGAAAACACATTGTTTTTTATCATTTGTATTGGAAACAACATTGTCATATGTCTTTTCTTGGATTTAAAAAATACGAAACATCGCTCTATGATTTGAAGGTAATATCCTCGAATATGGTAAAATATTTACTTTTTTCACGTTAATCATGTAGTTTGATATTACGTAAATATATTCATTTTTACCAATATTTCGATACTATTTCATGTAGTATCACGATATGTGATTTGACCTTCAAATCTCAGAATTTCGCATAATATTGCATTTTAAGCAAGTTTTCTTGCATTTTGTTTCGTACGAAAAATCATCGAATTTAGCAATATTTTGACGTTTATCATCCCCTTTTCCTTTATGTGATTTAAAGAAAACATCCTCGAATTAGGCAATATTTAGCGGTTTTTCACGTTTTCGTGAATTTTCAATTATTTGTTATTAATTCATTAAATATTCGATAAAAATGATGCAAACACATAATTGCTTAGATAATAACTTTAAATACTTCATTTTCAATCATCTGTTTGTTTCTCGTTAAAATACTGAGCAAGATATTGAAAAGGGGAGAAGTTCTGTTTTTATTGCATATATAGACGTTTCAGCCGGAATAGAGCGGTTTTACGTGTACATTTCCATCGGTAATATAAACTGAAAATCAATAACATGTTAGTTAATTCATATGGAAACACATTGTTTTTTTATCATCCGTATTGGAAACACATTGTGTTTTATCATTCGTATTGGAAACAACATTGTCATATGTCTTTTCTTGGATCTAAATAATATGAAACCTCGCTCTATGATTTGAAGTTAAAATCCTCAAATATGATAAAATAGTCACTTTTTCACGTTAATCATGTAGTTTGATATTACGTATATATATTCATTTTTACCAATACTTCGATACTATTTCATGTAGTATCACGATATGTGATTTGGCGTTCAAATCTCAGAATTTCGCATAATATTGCATTTTAAGCAAGTTTTCTTGCATTTTGTTTCGTACGAAAAATCATCGAATTTAGCAATATTTCGACGTTTATCATCCCCTTTTCCTCTATGTAATTTAAACAAAATATCATCGAATTAGGCAATATTTTGCCGTTTTTCCACGTTTTTGTGAATTTTCAGTTTATAGGTATTAATTCATTATATATACGATAAAAATGATACAAACACATAATTGATTATATAATAACCTTAAATACTTCATTTTCAATCAACTATTTCTTTCTCGTTTAAATACTGAGTAAGATATTGAAAAGGGGAGGAGTTCTGTTTTTATTGCATATATCGACGTTCCAGCCGGAATAGAGATGTTTTCGTGTACATCTTCCATCGGTAATATAAACGGAAAATCAGGAATATTTTAGTTAATTCTAATGAAAACACGTTGTTTTTATCATTTGTATTGGAAACAACATTGTCATATGTCTTTTCCTGGATCTAAATAATACGAAACATCGCTCTATTTTTTGAAGTTAAAATCCTCAAATATGGTAAAATAGATTCTTTTTTCACGTTAATCATGTAGTTTGATATTACGTATATATATTAATTTTTATCAATATTTCGATACTATTTCATGTAGTATCACGATATGTGATTTGGCCTTCAAATCTCAGAATTTCGCATAATATTGCATTTTAAGCAAGTTTTCTTGCATTTTGTTTCGTACGAAAAATCCTCGAATCAATATTTTGACGTGTATCATCCCCTTTTCCTCTATGTGATTTAAACAAAATATCATCGAATTAGGCAATATTTTGCCGTTTTTCCACGTTTTTGTGAATTTTCAGTTTACAGGTATTAATTCATTATATATACGATAAAAATGATGCAAACACATAATTGATTATATAATAACCTTAAATACTTCATTTTCAATCAACTATTTGTTTCTCGTTTAAATACTGAGTAAGATATTGAAAAGGGGAGGAGTTCTGTTTTTATTGCATATATCGACGTTCCAGCCGGAATAGAGATGTTTTCGTGTACATCTTCCATCGGTAATATAAACGGAAAATCAAGAACATTTTAGTTAATTCTAATGAAAACACATTGTTTTTTATCATTTGTATTGGAAACAACATTGTCATATGTCATTTATTGGATCTAAATAATACGAAACCTCGCTCTATGATTTGAAGTTAAAATCCTCAAATACTATTAAATAGTTAATTTTTTCACGTTTTTCATGTAGTTTGATATTACGTAAATATATTCATTTTTACCAATATTTCGATACTATTTCATCTAGTATCACGATATGTGATTTGGCCTTCATATCTCCGAATTTCGCATAATATTGCATTTTAGGCAAGTTTTCTTGCATTTTGTTTCGTATGAAAAATCATCGAATTTAGCAATATTTTGACGTTTATCATCTCCTTTTCCTTTATGTGATTTAATTAAAATATCATCGAATTTGGCAATATTTTGCCGTTTTTCCACGGTTTTGTGAAATTTCAATCTATGGGTATTAATTCATTATATATACGATAAAAATGATGCAAACACACAATTGATTAGATAATAACCTTAAAACATTTTCAATCATCTATTTGTTTCTTGTTAAAATACTGAGTAAGATATTGAAAAGGGGAGAAGTTCGGTTTTTATTGCATATATCGACGTTTCAGCCGGATTAGAGCGGTTTTACGTGTACATCTTCCATCGGTAATTTAAACGGAAAATCAAGAACATTTTAGTTAATTCTAATGAAAACACATTGTTTTTTATCATTTGTATTGGAAACAACATTGTCATATGTCTTTTCTTGGATCTAAATAATACGAAACCTCGCTCTATGATTTGAAGTTAAAATCCTCAAATATGGTTATATAATGACTTTTTTCACGTTTTTCATGTAGTTTGATATTACGTAAATATATTCATTTTTACCAATATTTCGATACTATTTCATGTAGTATCACGATATGTGATTTGGCGTTCAAATCTCAGAATTTCGCATAATATTGCATTTTAAGCAAGTTTTCTTGCATTTTGTTTCGTACGAAAAATCATCGAATTTAGCAATATTTTGACGTTTATCGTCTCCTTTTCCTTTATGTGATTTAAACAAAATATCATCGAATTAGGCAATATTTTGCCGTTTTTCCACGTTTTAGTGAATTTTCAGTTTATAGGTATTAATTCATTATATATACGATAAAAATGATGCAAAATAATAATTGATTAGATAATAACCTTAAATACTTCATTTTCAATCATCTTTTTGTTTCTCGTTAGAATTCTGAATAAGATATTGAAAAAGGGAGAAGTTCGGTTTTTATTGCATATATCGACGTTTCAGCCGGATTAGAGCGGTTTTACGTGTACATTTCCATCGGTAATATAAACGGAAAATCAATAACATTTTAGTTAATTCATATGGAAACACATTGTTTTTTATCATCCGTATTGGAAACACTTTGTGTTTTATCATTCGTATTGGAAACAACATTGTCATATGTCTTTTCTTGGACCTAAATAATACGAAACCTCGCTCTATGATTTGAAGTTAAAATCCTCAAATATGGTAAAAAAGTGACTTTTTCACGTTAATCATGTAGTTTGATAATACGTATATTACGTACATTTTTACCAATATTTCGATACTATTTTATGTAGTATCACGATATGTGATTTGGCCTTCATATCTCAGAATTTCGCATAATATTGCATTTTAAGCAAGTTTTCTTGCATTTTGTTTCGTACGAAAAATCATCGAATTTAGCAATATTTTGACGTCTATCATCCCCCTTTTCCTTTATGTGATTTAAACAAAACATCCTCGAATTAGGCAATATTTAGCGGTTTTTCACGTTTTTGCGAATTTTCAGTTATTTGTTATTAATTCATTAAATATACGATAAAAATGATGCAAACACATAATTGATTAGATAATAACCTTAAATACTTCATTTTCAATCATCTATTTGTTTCTCGTTAAAATACTGAGTAAGATATTGAAAAGGGGAGAAGTTCTATTTTTATTGCATATATCGTCGTTTCAGCCGGAATAGAGTGGTTTTACGTGTACATTTCCATCGGTAATATAAACTGAAAATCAATAACATTTTAGTTAATTCATATGGAAACACATTGTTTTTTTATCATCCGTATTGGAAACACATTGTGTTTTATCATTCGTATTGGAAACAACATTGTCATATGTCTTTTCTTGGATCTAAATAATATGAAACCTCGCTCTATGATTTGAAGTTAAAATCCTCAAATATGATAAAATAGTCACTTTTTCACGTTAATCATGTAGTTTGATATTACGTAAATATATTCATTTTTACCAATACTTCGATACTATTTCATGTAGTATCACGATATGTGATTTGGCGTTCAAATCTCAGAATTTCGCATAATATTGCATTTTAAGAAAGTTTTCTTGCATTTTGTTTCGTACGTAAAATCATCGAATTTAGCAATATTTTGACGTTTATCATCCCCTTTTCCTCTATGTGATTTAAAGAAAATATCATCGAATTAGGCAATATTTTGCCGTTTTTCCACGTTTTTGTGAATTTTCAGTTTATAGGTATTAATTCATTATATATACAATAAAAATGATGCAAACACATAATTGATTATATAATAACCATAAATACTTCATTTTCAATCAACTATTTGTTTCTCGTTTATATACTGAGTAAGATATTGAAAAGGGGAGGAGTTCTGTTTTTATTGCATATATCGACGTTCCAGCCGGAATAGAGATGTTTTCGTGTACATCTTCCATCGGTAATATAAACGGAAAATCAGGAATATTTTAGTTAATTCTAATGAAAACACATTGTTTTTATCATTTGTATTGGAAACACCATTGTCATATGTCTTTTCTTGGATCTAAATAATACGAAACATCGCTCTATTTTTTGTAGTTAAAATCCTCAAATATGGTAAAATAGATTCTTTTTTCACGTTAATCATGTAGTTTGATATTACGTATATATATTAATTTTTATCAATATTTCGATACTATTTCATGTAGTATCACGATATGTGATTTGGCCTTCAAATCTCAGAATTTCGCATAATATTGCATTTTAAGCAAGTTTTCTTGCATTTTGTTTCGTACGAAAAATCCTCGAATCAATATTTTGACGTGTATCATCCCCTTTTCCTCTATGTGATTTAAACAAAATATCATCGAATTAGGCAATATTTTGCCGTTTTTCCACGTTTTTGTGAATTTTCAGTTTACAGGTATTAATTCATTATATATACGATAAAAATGATGCAAACACATAATTGATTATATAATAACCTTAAATACTTCATTTTCAATCAACTATTTGTTTCTCGTTTAAATACTGAGTAAGATATTGAAAAGGGGAGGAGTTCTGTTTTTATTGCATATATCGACGTTCCAGCCGGAATAGAGATGTTTTCGTGTACATCTTCCATCGGTAATATAAACGGAAAATCAAGAACATTTTAGTTAATTCTAATGAAAACACATTGTTTTTTATCATTTGTATTGGAAACAACATTGTCATATGTCATTTATTGGATCTAAATAATACGAAACCTCGCTCTATGATTTGAAGTTAAAATCCTCAAATACTATTAAATAGTTAATTTTTTCACGTTTTTCATGTAGTTTGATATTACGTAAATATATTCATTTTTACCAATATTTCGATACTATTTCATCTAGTATCACGATATGTGATTTGGCCTTCATATCTCCGAATTTCGCATAATATTGCATTTTAGGCAAGTTTTCTTGCATTTTGTTTCGTATGAACAATCATCGAATTTAGCAATATTTTGACGTTTATCATCTCCTTTTCCTTTATGTGATTTAATTAAAATATCATCGAATTTGGCAATATTTTGCCGTTTTTCCACGGTTTTGTGAAATTTCAGTCTATGGGTATTAATTCATTATATATACGATAAAAATGATGCAAACACACAATTGATTAGATAATAACCTTAAAACATTTTCAATCATCTATTTGTTTCTTGTTAAAATACTGAGTAAGATATTGAAAAGGGGAGAAGTTCGGTTTTTATTGCATATATCGACGTTTCAGCCGGATTAGAGCGGTTTTACGTGTACATCTTCCATCGGTAATTTAAACGGAAAATCAAGAACATTTTAGTTAATTCTAATGAAAACACATTGTTTTTTATCATTTGTATTGGAAACAACATTGTCATATGTCTTTTCTTGGATCTAAATAATACGAAACCTCGCTCTATGATTTGAAGTTAAAATCCTCAAATATGGTTATATAATGACTTTTTTCACGTTTTTCATGTAGTTTGATATTACGTAAATATATTCATTTTTACCAATATTTCGATACTATTTCATGTAGTATCACGATATGTGATTTGGCGTTCAAATCTCAGAATTTCGCATAATATTGCATTTTAAGCAAGTTTTCTTGCATTTTGTTTCGTACGAAAAATCATCGAATTTAGCAATATTTTGACGTTTATCGTCTCCTTTTCCTTTATGTGATTTAAACAAAATATCATCGAATTAGGCAATATTTTGCCGTTTTTCCACGTTTTTGTGAATTTTCAGTTTATAGGTATTAATTCATTATATATACGATAAAAATGATGCAAAATAATAATTGATTAGATAATAACCTTAAATACTTCATTTTCAATCATCTTTTTGTTTCTCGTTAGAATTCTGAATAAGATATTGAAAAAGGGAGAAGTTCGGTTTTTATTGCATATATCGACGTTTCAGCCGGATTAGAGCGGTTTTACGTGTACATTTCCATCGGTAATATAAACGGAAAATCAATAACATTTTAGTTAATTCATATGGAAACACATTGTTTTTTATCATCCGTATTGGAAACACTTTGTGTTTTATCATTCGTATTGGAAACAACATTGTCATATGTCTTTTCTTGGACCTAAATAATACGAAACCTCGCTCTATGATTTGAAGTTAAAATCCTCAAATATGGTAAAATAGTGACTTTTTCACGTTAATCATGTAGTTTGATAATACGTATATTACGTACATTTTTACCAATATTTCGATACTATTTTATGTAGTATCACGATATGTGATTTGGCCTTCATATCTCAGAATTTCGCAAAATATTGCATTTTAAGCAAGTTTTCTTGCATTTTGTTTCGTACGAAAAATCATCGAATTTAGCAATATTTTGACGTCTATCATCCCCCTTTTCCTTTATGTGATTTAAACAAAACATCCTCGAATGAGGCAATATTTAGCGGTTTTTCACGTTTTTGGGAATTTTCAGTTATTTGTTATTAATTCATTAAATATACGATAAAAATGATGCAAACACATAATTGATTAGATAATAACCTTAAATACTTCATTTTCAATCATCTATTTGTTTCTCGTTAAAATACTGAGTAAGATATTGAAAAGGGGAGAAGTTCTATTTTTATTGCATATATCGTCGTTTCAGCCGGAATAGAGTGGTTTTACGTGTACATTTCCATCGGTAATATAAACTGAAAATCAATAACATTTTAGTTAATTCATATGGAAACACATTGTTTTTTTATCATCCGTATTGGAAACACATTGTGTTTTATCATTCGTATTGGAAACAACATTGTCATATGTCTTTTCTTGGATCTAAATAATATGAAACCTCGCTCTATGATTTGAAGTTAAAATCCTCAAATATGATAAAATAGTCACTTTTTCACGTTAATCATGTAGTTTGATATTACGTAAATATATACATTTTTACCAATATTTCGATACTATTTCATCTAGTATCACGATATGTGATTTGGCCTTCATATCTCCGAATTTCGCATAATATTGCATTTTAGGCAAGTTTTCTTGCATTTTGTTTCGTATGAAAAATCATCGAATTTAGCAATATTTTGACGTTTATCATCTCCTTTTCCTTTATGTGATTTAAACAAAATATCATCGAATTTGGCAATATTTTGCTGTTTTTCCACGGTTTTGTGAAATTTCAGTCTATGGGTATTAATTCATTATATATACGATAAAAATGATGCAAACACACAATTGATTAGATAATAACCTTAAAACATTTTCAATCATCTATTTGTTTCTTGTTAAAATACTGAGTAAGATATTGAAAAGGGGAGAAGTTCGGTTTTTATTGCATATATCGACGTTTCAGCCGGATTAGAGCGGTTTTACGTATACATCTTCCATCGGTAATATAAACTGAAAATCAAGAACATTTCAGTTATTTCTAATGAAAACACATTGTTTTTTATCATTCGTATTGGAAACACATTGTTTTTTATCATTCGTATTGGAAACAACATTGTCATATGCCTTTTCTTGGATCTAAATAATACGAAACCTCGCTCAATGATTTGATGTTAAAATCCTCATATATGGAAAAATAGTGAATTTTCACGTTAATCATGTAGTTTGATATTACGTAAATATATTCATTTTTACCAATATTTCGATACTAATTCATGTAGTTTCACGGTATGTGATTTGGCCTTCAAATCTCAGAATATCGCAAAATATTGCATTTTAAGCAAGTTTTCTTGCATTTTGTTTCGTACGAAAAATCATCGAATTTAGCAATATTTTGACGTTTATCGTCTACTTTTCCTTTATGTGATTTAAACAAAATATCATCGAATTAGGCAATATTTTGCCGTTTTTCCACGTTTTTGTGAATTTTCAGTTTATAGGTATTAATTCATTATATATACGATAAAAATGATGCAAACACATAATTGATTAGATAATAACCTTAAATACTTCCTTTTCAATCATCTATTTGTTTCTCGTTAAAATATTGAGTAAGATATTGAAAAGGGGAGAAGTTCGATTTTTATTGCATATATCGACGTTTCAGCCGGATTAGAGCGGTTTTACGTGTACATCTTCCATCGGTAATATAAAGAGAAAATCAAGAACATTTTAGTTAATTCTATTGAAAACACATTGTTTTTTATCATTTGTATTGGAAACAACATTGTCATATGTCTTTTCTTGGATTTAAAAAATACGAAACATCGCTCTATGATTTGAAGGTAATATCCTCGAATATGGTAAAATATTTACTTTTTTCACGTTAATCATGTAGTTTGATATTACGTAAATATATTCATTTTTACCAATATTTCGATACTATTTCATGTAGTATCACGATATGTGATTTGACCTTCAAATCTCAGAATTTCGCATAATATTGCATTTTAAGCAAGTTTTCTTGCATTTTGTTTCGTACGAAAAATCATCGAATTTAGCAATATTTTGACGTTTATCATCCCCTTTTCCTTTATGTGATTTAAACAAAACATCCTCGAATTAGGCAATATTTAGCGGTTTTTCACGTTTTCGTGAATTTTCAATTATTTGTTATTAATTCATTAAATATTCGATAAAAATGATGCAAACACATAATTGCTTAGATAATAACTTTAAATACTTCATTTTCAATCATCTATTTGTTTCTCGTTAAAATACTGAGCAAGATATTGAAAAGGGGAGAAGTTCTGTTTTTATTGCATATATAGACGTTTCAGCCGGAATAGAGCGGTTTTACGTGTACATTTCCATCGGTAATATAAACTGAAAATCAATAACATTTTAGTTAATTCATATGGAAACACATTGTTTTTTTATCATCCGTATTGGAAACACATTGTGTTTTATCATTCGTATTGGAAACAACATTGTCATATGTCTTTTCTTGGATCTAAATAATATGAAACCTCGCTCTATGATTTGAAGTTAAAATCCTCAAATATGATAAAATAGTCACTTTTTCACGTTAATCATGTAGTTTGATATTACGTAAATATATTCATTTTTACCAATACTTCGATACTATTTCATGTAGTATCACGATATGTGATTTGGCGTTCAAATCTCAGAATTTCGCATAATATTGCATTTTAAGAAAGTTTTCTTGCATTTTGTTTCGTACGTAAAATCATCGAATTTAGCAATATTTTGACGTTTATCATCCCCTTTTCCTCTATGTGATTTAAAGAAAATATCATCGAATTAGGCAATATTTTGCCGTTTTTCCACGTTTTTGTGAATTTTCAGTTTATAGGTATTAATTCATTATATATACAATAAAAATGATGCAAACACATAATTGATTATATAATAACCATAAATACTTCATTTTCAATCAACTATTTGTTTCTCGTTTATATACTGAGTAAGATATTGAAAAGGGGAGGAGTTCTGTTTTTATTGCATATATCGACGTTCCAGCCGGAATAGAGATGTTTTCGTGTACATCTTCCATCGGTAATATAAACGGAAAATCAGGAATATTTTAGTTAATTCTAATGAAAACACATTGTTTTTATCATTTGTATTGGAAACACCATTGTCATATGTCTTTTCTTGGATCTAAATAATACGAAACATCGCTCTATTTTTTGTAGTTAAAATCCTCAAATATGGTAAAATAGTTTCTTTTTTCACGTTAATCATCTAGTTTGATATTACGTATATATATTAATTTTTATCAATATTTCGATACTATTTCATGTAGTATCACGATATGTGATTTGGCCTTCAAATCTCAGAATTTCGCATAATATTGCATTTTAAGCAAGTTTTCTTGCATTTTGTTTCGTACGAAAAATCATCGAATCAATATTTTGACGTGTATCATCCCCTTTTCCTCTATGTGATTTAAACAAAATATCATCGAATTAGGCAATATTTTGCCGTTTTTCCACGTTTTTGTGAATTTTCAGTTTACAGGTATTAATTCATTATATATACGATAAAAATGATGCAAACACATAATTGATTAAATAATAACCTTAAATACTTCATTTTCAATCAACTATTTGTTTCTCGTTTAAATACTGAGTAAGATATTGAAAAGGGGAGGAGTTCTGTTTTTATTGCATATATCGACGTTCCAGCCGGAATAGAGATGTTTTCGTGTACATCTTCCATCGGTAATATAAACGGAAAATCAAGAACATTTTAGTTAATTCTAATGAAAACACATTGTTTTTTATCATTTGTATTGGAAACAACATTGTCATATGTCATTTATTGGATCTAAATAATACGAAACCTCGCTCTATGATTTGAAGTTAAAATCCTCAAATACTATTAAATAGTTAATTTTTTCACGTTTTTCATGTAGTTTGATATTACGTAAATATATTCATTTTTACCAATATTTCGATACTATTTCATCTAGTATCACGATATGTGATTTGGCCTTCATATCTCCGAATTTCGCATAATATTGCATTTTAGGCAAGTTTTCTTGAATTTTGTTTCGTATGAAAAATCATCGAATTTAGCAATATTTTGACGTTTATCATCTCCTTTTCCTTTATGTGATTTAAACAAAATAACATCGAATTTGGCAATATTTTGCTGTTTTTCCACGGTTTTGTGAAATTTCAGTCTATGGGTATTAATTCATTATATATACGATAAAAATGATGCAAACACACAATTGATTAGATAATAACCTTAAAACATTTTCAATCATCTATTTGTTTCTTGTTAAAATACTGAGTAAGATATTGAAAAGGGGAGAAGTTCGGTTTTTATTGCATATATCGACGTTTCAGCCGGATTAGAGCGGTTTTACGTATACATCTTCCATCGGTAATATAAACTGAAAATCAAGAACATTTCAGTTAATTCTAATGAAAACACATTGTTTTTTATCATTCGTATTGGAAACACATTGTTTTTTATCATTCGTATTGGAAACAACATTGTCATATGCCTTTTCTTGGATCTAAATAATACGAAACCTCGCTCAATGATTTGATGTTAAAATCCTCATATATGGAAAAATAGTGAATTTTCACGTTAATCATGTAGTTTGATATTACGTAAATATATTCATTTTTACCAATATTTCGATACTAATTCATGTAGTTTCACGGTATGTGATTTGGCCTTCAAATCTCAGAATATCGCAAAATATTGCATTTTAAGCAAGTTTTCTTGCATTTTGTTTCGTACGAAAAATCATCGAATTTAGCAATATTTTGACGTTTATCGTCTACTTTTCCTTTATGTGATTTAAACAAAATATCATCGAATTAGGCAATATTTTGCCGTTTTTCCACGTTTTTGTGAATTTTCAGTTTATAGGTATTAATTCATTATATATACGATAAAAATGATGCAAACACATAATTGATTAGATAATAACCTTAAATACTTCCTTTTCAATCATCTATTTGTTTCTCGTTAAAATACTGAGTAAGATATTGAAAAGGGGAGAAGTTCGATTTTTATTGCATATATCGACGTTTCAGCCGGATTAGAGCGGTTTTACGTGTACATCTTCCATCGGTAATATAAAGAGAAAATCAAGAACATTTTAGTTAATTCTATTGAAAACACATTGTTTTTTATCATTTGTATTGGAAACAACATTGTCATATGTCTTTTCTTGGATTTAAAAAATACGAAACATCGCTCTATGATTTGAAGGTAATATCCTCGAATATGGTAAAATAGTTACTTTTTTCACGTTAATCATGTAGTTTGATATTACGTAAATATATTCATTTTTACCAATATTTCGATACTATTTCATGTAGTATCACGATATGTGATTTGACCTTCAAATCTCAGAATTTCGCATAATATTGCATTTTAAGCAAGTTTTCTTGCATTTTGTTTCGTACGAAAAATCATCGAATTTAGCAATATTTTGACGTTTATCATCCCCTTTTCCTTTATGTGATTTAAACAAAACATCCTCGAATTAGGCAATATTTAGCGGTTTTTCACGTTTTCGTGAATTTTCAATTATTTGTTATTAATTCATTAAATATTCGATAAAAATGATGCAAACACATAATTGCTTAGATAATAACTTTAAATACTTCATTTTCAATCATCTATTTGTTTCTCGTTAAAATACTGAGCAAGATATTGAAAAGGGGAGAAGTTCTGTTTTTATTGCATATATAGACGTTTCAGCCGGAATAGAGCGGTTTTACGTGTACATTTCCATCGGTAATATAAACGGAAAATCAATAACATTTTAGTTAATTCATATGGAAACATATTGTTTTTTATCATCCGTATTGGAAACACATTGTTTTTTATCATTCGTATTGGAAACAACATTGTCATATGTCTTTTCTTGGATCTAAATAATACGAAACCTCGCTCTATGATTTGAAGTTAAAATCCTCAAATATGATAAAATAGTCACTTTTTCACGTTAATCATGTAGTTTGATATTACGTATATATATTCATTTTTACCAATACTTCGATACTATTTCATGTAGTATCACGATATGTGATTTGGCGTTCAAATCTCAGAATTTCGCATAATATTGCATTTTAAGCAAGTTTTCTTGCATTTTGTTTCGTACGAAAAATCATCGAATTTAGCAATATTTCGACGTTTATCATCCCCTTTTCCTCTATGTAATTTAAACAAAATATCATCGAATTAGGCAATATTTTGCCGTTTTTCCACGTTTTTGTGAATTTTCAGTTTATAGGTATTAATTCATTATATATACGATAAAAATGATACAAACACATAATTGATTATATAATAACCTTAAATACTTCATTTTCAATCAACTATTTCTTTCTCGTTTAAATACTGAGTAAGATATTGAAAAGGGGAGGAGTTCTGTTTTTATTGCATATATCGACGTTCCAGCCGGAATAGAGATGTTTTCGTGTACATCTTCCATCGGTAATATAAACGGAAAATCAGGAATATTTTAGTTAATTCTAATGAAAACACGTTGTTTTTATCATTTGTATTGGAAACAACATTGTCATATGTCTTTTCCTGGATCTAAATAATACTAAACATCGCTCTATTTTTTGAAGTTAAAATCCTCAAATATGGTAAAATAGATTCTTTTTTCACGTTAATCATGTAGTTTGATATTACGTATATATATTAATTTTTATCAATATTTCGATACTATTTCATGTAGTATCACGATATGTGATTTGGCCTTCAAATCTCAGAATTTCGCATAATATTGCATTTTAAGCAAGTTTTCTTGCATTTTGTTTCGTACGAAAAATCCTCGAATCAATATTTTGACGTGTATCATCCCCTTTTCCTCTATGTGATTTAAACAAAATATCATCGAATTAGGCAATATTTTGCCGTTTTTCCACGTTTTTGTGAATTTTCAGTTTACAGGTATTAATTCATTATATATACGATAAAAATGATGCAAACACATAATTGATTATATAATAACCTTAAATACTTCATTTTCAATCAACTATTTGTTTCTCGTTTAAATACTGAGTAAGATATTGAAAAGGGGAGGAGTTCTGTTTTTATTGCATATATCGACGTTCCAGCCGGAATAGAGATGTTTTCGTGTACATCTTCCATCGGTAATATAAACGGAAAATCAAGAACATTTTAGTTAATTCTAATGAAAACACATTGTTTTTTATCATTTGTATTGGAAACAACATTGTCATATGTCATTTATTGGATCTAAATAATACGAAACCTCGCTCTATGATTTGAAGTTAAAATCCTCAAATACTATTAAATAGTTAATTTTTTCACGTTTTTCATGTAGTTTGATATTACGTAAATATATTCATTTTTACCAATATTTCGATACTATTTCATCTAGTATCACGATATGTGATTTGGCCTTCATATCTCCGAATTTCGCATAATATTGCATTTTAGGCAAGTTTTCTTGCATTTTGTTTCGTATGAAAAATCATCGAATTTAGCAATATTTTGACGTTTATCATCTCCTTTTCCTTTATGTGATTTAATTAAAATATCATCGAATTTGGCAATATTTTGCCGTTTTTCCACGGTTTTGTGAAATTTCAATCTATGGGTATTAATTCATTATATATACGATAAAAATGATGCAAACACACAATTGATTAGATAATAACCTTAAAACATTTTCAATCATCTATTTGTTTCTTGTTAAAATACTGAGTAAGATATTGAAAAGGGGAGAAGTTCGGTTTTTATTGCATATATCGACGTTTCAGCCGGATTAGAGCGGTTTTACGTGTACATCTTCCATCGGTAATTTAAACGGAAAATCAAGAACATTTTAGTTAATTCTAATGAAAACACATTGTTTTTTATCATTTGTATTGGAAACAACATTGTCATATGTCTTTTCTTGGATCTAAATAATACGAAACCTCGCTCTATGATTTGAAGTTAAAATCCTCAAATATGGTTATATAATGACTTTTTTCACGTTTTTCATGTAGTTTGATATTACGTAAATATATTCATTTTTACCAATATTTCGATACTATTTCATGTAGTATCACGATATGTGATTTGGCGTTCAAATCTCAGAATTTCGCATAATATTGCATTTTAAGCAAGTTTTCTTGCATTTTGTTTCGTACGAAAAATCATCGAATTTAGCAATATTTTGACGTTTATCGTCTCCTTTTCCTTTATGTGATTTAAACAAAATATCATCGAATTAGGCAATATTTTGCCGTTTTTCCACGTTTTAGTGAATTTTCAGTTTATAGGTATTAATTCATTATATATACGATAAAAATGATGCAAAATAATAATTGATTAGATAATAACCTTAAATACTTCATTTTCAATCATCTTTTTGTTTCTCGTTAGAATTCTGAATAAGATATTGAAAAAGGGAGAAGTTCGGTTTTTATTGCATATATCGACGTTTCAGCCGGATTAGAGCGGTTTTACGTGTACATTTCCATCGGTAATATAAACGGAAAATCAATAACATTTTAGTTAATTCATATGGAAACACATTGTTTTTTATCATCCGTATTGGAAACACTTTGTGTTTTATCATTCGTATTGGAAACAACATTGTCATATGTCTTTTCTTGGACCTAAATAATACGAAACCTCGCTCTATGATTTGAAGTTAAAATCCTCAAATATGGTAAAAAAGTGACTTTTTCACGTTAATCATGTAGTTTGATAATACGTATATTACGTACATTTTTACCAATATTTCGATACTATTTTATGTAGTATCACGATATGTGATTTGGCCTTCATATCTCAGAATTTCGCATAATATTGCATTTTAAGCAAGTTTTCTTGCATTTTGTTTCGTACGAAAAATCATCGAATTTAGCAATATTTTGACGTCTATCATCCCCCTTTTCCTTTATGTGATTTAAACAAAACATCCTCGAATTAGGCAATATTTAGCGGTTTTTCACGTTTTTGCGAATTTTCAGTTATTTGTTATTAATTCATTAAATATACGATAAAAATGATGCAAACACATAATTGATTAGATAATAACCTTAAATACTTCATTTTCAATCATCTATTTGTTTCTCGTTAAAATACTGAGTAAGATATTGAAAAGGGGAGAAGTTCTATTTTTATTGCATATATCGTCGTTTCAGCCGGAATAGAGTGGTTTTACGTGTACATTTCCATCGGTAATATAAACTGAAAATCAATAACATTTTAGTTAATTCATATGGAAACACATTGTTTTTTTATCATCCGTATTGGAAACACATTGTGTTTTATCATTCGTATTGGAAACAACATTGTCATATGTCTTTTCTTGGATCTAAATAATATGAAACCTCGCTCTATGATTTGAAGTTAAAATCCTCAAATATGATAAAATAGTCACTTTTTCACGTTAATCATGTAGTTTGATATTACGTAAATATATTCATTTTTACCAATACTTCGATACTATTTCATGTAGTATCACGATATGTGATTTGGCGTTCAAATCTCAGAATTTCGCATAATATTGCATTTTAAGAAAGTTTTCTTGCATTTTGTTTCGTACGTAAAATCATCGAATTTAGCAATATTTTGACGTTTATCATCCCCTTTTCCTCTATGTGATTTAAAGAAAATATCATCGAATTAGGCAATATTTTGCCGTTTTTCCACGTTTTTGTGAATTTTCAGTTTATAGGTATTAATTCATTATATATACAATAAAAATGATGCAAACACATAATTGATTATATAATAACCATAAATACTTCATTTTCAATCAACTATTTGTTTCTCGTTTATATACTGAGTAAGATATTGAAAAGGGGAGGAGTTCTGTTTTTATTGCATATATCGACGTTCCAGCCGGAATAGAGATGTTTTCGTGTACATCTTCCATCGGTAATATAAACGGAAAATCAGGAATATTTTAGTTAATTCTAATGAAAACACATTGTTTTTATCATTTGTATTGGAAACACCATTGTCATATGTCTTTTCTTGGATCTAAATAATACGAAACATCGCTCTATTTTTTGTAGTTAAAATCCTCAAATATTGTAAAATAGTTTCTTTTTTCACGTTAATCATCTAGTTTGATATTACGTATATATATTAATTTTTATCAATATTTCGATACTATTTCATGTAGTATCACGATATGTGATTTGGCCTTCAAATCTCAGAATTTCGCATAATATTGCATTTTAAGCAAGTTTTCTTGCATTTTGTTTCGTACGAAAAATCATCGAATCAATATTTTGACGTGTATCATCCCCTTTTCCTCTATGTGATTTAAACAAAATATCATCGAATTAGGCAATATTTTGCCGTTTTTCCACGTTTTTGTGAATTTTCAGTTTACAGGTATTAATTCATTATATATACGATAAAAATGATGCAAACACATAATTGATTATATAATAACCTTAAATACTTCATTTTCAATCAACTATTTGTTTCTCGTTTAAATACTGAGTAAGATATTGAAAAGGGGAGGAGTTCTGTTTTTATTGCATATATCGACGTTCCAGCCGGAATAGAGATGTTTTCGTGTACATCTTCCATCGGTAATATAAACGGAAAATCAAGAACATTTTAGTTAATTCTAATGAAAACACATTGTTTTTTATCATTTGTATTGGAAACAACATTGTCATATGTCATTTATTGGATCTAAATAATACGAAACCTCGCTCTATGATTTGAAGTTAAAATCCTCAAATACTATTAAATAGTTAATTTTTTCACGTTTTTCATGTAGTTTGATATTACGTAAATATATTCATTTTTACCAATATTTCGATACTATTTCATCTAGTATCACGATATGTGATTTGGCCTTCATATCTCCGAATTTCGCAAAATATTGCATTTTAGGCAAGTTTTCTTGCATTTTGTTTCGTATGAAAAATCATCGAATTTAGCAATATTTTGACGTTTTTCATCTCCTTTTCCTTTATGTGATTTAAACAAAATATCATCGAATTTGGCAATATTTTGCTGTTTTTCCACGGTTTTGTGAAATTTCAGTCTATGGGTATTAATTCATTATATATACGATAAAAATGATGCAAACACACAATTGATTAGATAATAACCTTAAAACATTTTCAATCATCTATTTGTTTCTTGTTAAAATACTGAGTAAGATATTGAAAAGGGGAGAAGTTCGGTTTTTATTGCATATATCGACGTTTCAGCCGGATTAGAGCGGTTTTACGTGTACATCTTCCATCGGTAATTTAAACGGAAAATCAAGAACATTTTAGTTAATTCTAATGAAAACACATTGTTTTTTATCATTTGTATTGGAAACAACATTGTCATATGTCTTTTCTTGGATCTAAATAATACGAAACCTCGCTCTATGATTTGAAGTTAAAATCCTCAAATATGGTTATATAATGACTTTTTTCACGTTTTTCATGTAGTTTGATATTACGTAAATATATTCATTTTTACCAATATTTCGATACTATTTCATGTAGTATCACGATATGTGATTTGGCGTTCAAATCTCAGAATTTCGCATAATATTGCATTTTAAGCAAGTTTTCTTGCATTTTGTTTCGTACGAAAAATCATCGAATTTAGCAATATTTTGACGTTTATCGTCTCCTTTTCCTTTATGTGATTTAAACAAAATATCATCGAATTTGGCAATATTTTGCCGTTTTTCCACGTTTTTGTGAATTTTCAGTTTATAGGTATTAATTCATTATATATACGATAAAAATGATGCAAAATAATAATTGATTAGATAATAACCTTAAATACTTCATTTTCAATCATCTTTTTGTTTCTCGTTAAAATTCTGAATAAGATATTGAAAAGGGGAGAAGTTCGGTTTTTATTGCATATATCGACGTTTCAGCCGGATTAGAGCGGTTTTACGTGTACATTTCCATCGGTAATATCAACGGAAAATCAATAACATTTTAGTTAATTCATATGGAAACACATTGTTTTTTATCATCCGTATTGGAAACACTTTGTGTTTTATCATTCGTATTGGAAACAACATTGTCATATGTCTTTTCTTGGACCTAAATAATACGAAACCTCGCTCTATGATTTGAAGTTAAAATCCTCAAATATGGTAAAATAGTGACTTTTTCACGTTAATCATGTAGTTTGATAATACGTATATTACGTACATTTTTACCAATATTTCGATACTATTTTATGTAGTATCACGATATGTGATTTGGCCTTCATATCTCAGAATTTCGCATAATATTGCATTTTAAGCAAGTTTTCTTGCATTTTGTTTCGTACGAAAAATCATCGAATTTAGCAATATTTTGACGTCTATCATCCCCCTTTTCCTTTATGTGATTTAAACAAAACATCCTCGAATTAGGCAATATTTAGCGGTTTTTCACGTTTTTGGGAATTTTCAGTTATTTGTTATTAATTCATTAAATATACGATAAAAATGATGCAAACACATAATTGATTAGATAATAACCTTAAATACTTCATTTTCAATCATCTATTTGTTTCTCGTTAAAATACTGAGTAAGATATTGAAAAGGGGAGAAGTTCTGTTTTTATTGCATATATCGTCGTTTCAGCCGGAATAGAGTGGTTTTACGTTACATTTCCATCGGTAATATAAACGGAAAATCAATAACATTTTAGTTAATTCATATGGAAACACATTGTTTTTTTATCATCCGTATTGGAAACACATTGTGTTTTATCATTCGTATTGGAAACAACATTGTCATATGTCTTTTCTTGGATCTAAATAATACGAAACCTCGCTCTATGATTTGAAGTTAAAATCCTCAAATATGATAAAATAGTCACTTTTTCACGTTAATCATGTAGTTTGATATTACGTAAATATATTCATTTTTACCAATACTTCGATACTATTTCATGTAGTATCACGATATGTGATTTGGCGTTCAAATCTCAGAATTTCGCATAATATTGCATTTTAAGAAAGTTTTCTTGCATTTTGTTTCGTACGTAAAATCATCGAATTTAGCAATATTTTGACGTTTATCATCCCCTTTTCCTCTATGTGATTTAAAGAAAATATCATCGAATTAGGCAATATTTTGCCGTTTTTCCACGTTTTTGTGAATTTTCAGTTTATAGGTATTAATTCATTATATATACGATAAAAATGATGCAAACACATAATTGATTATATAATAACCATAAATACTTCATTTTCAATCAACTATTTGTTTCTCGTTTATATACTGAGTAAGATATTGAAAAGGGGAGGAGTTCTGTTTTTATTGCATATATCGACGTTCCAGCCGGAATAGAGATGTTTTCGTGTACATCTTCCATCGGTAATATAAACGGAAAATCAGGAATATTTTAGTTAATTCTAATGAAAACACATTGTTTTTATCATTTGTATTGGAAACACCATTGTCATATGTCTTTTCTTGGATCTAAATAATACGAAACATCGCTCTATTTTTTGTAGTTAAAATCCTCAAATATGGTAAAATAGTTTCTTTTTTCACGTTAATCATCTAGTTTGATATTACGTATATATATTAATTTTTATCAATATTTCGATACTATTTCATGTAGTATCACGATATGTGATTTGGCCTTCAAATCTCAGAATTTCGCATAATATTGCATTTTAAGCAAGTTTTCTTGCATTTTGTTTCGTACGAAAAATCCTCGAATCAATATTTTGACGTGTATCATCCCCTTTTCCTCTATGTGATTTAAACAAAATATCATCGAATTAGGCACTATTTTGCCGTTTTTCCACGTTTTTGTGAATTTTCAGTTTATAGGTATTAATTCATTATATATACGATAAAAATGATGCAAACACATAATTGATTAGATAATAACCTTAAATGCTTCATTTTCAATCAACTATTTGTTTCTCGTTTAAATACTGAGTAAGATATTGAAAAGGGGAGGAGTTCTGTTTTTATTGCATATATCGACGTTCCAGCCGGAATAGAGATGTTTTCGTGTACATCTTCCATCGGTAATATAAACGGAAAATCAAGAACATTTTAGTTAATTCTAATGAAAACACATTGTTTTTTATCATTTATATTGGAAACAACATTGTCAAACGTCATTTCTTGGATCTAAATAATACGAAACCTCGATCTATGATTTGAAGTTAAAATCCTCAAATATGATTATATAGTTAATTTTTTCACGTTTTTCATGTAGTTTGATATTACGTAAATATATTCATTTTTACCAATATTTCGATACTATTTCATCTAGTATCACGATATGTGAGAGTGATGCAGAGGCTCAAGAGAGTGATGCAGAGGCTTAATAGAGGGATGAAGAGGCGCAAGAGAGTGATGCAGAGGCTGAAGAGAGGGATGCAGAGGCTCAAGAGACTGATGCAGAGGCTCAAGAGAGTGCTGCAAAAGGCTCAAGAGAGGGATGCTGAGCATCCAGAGAGGGATGCAGAGGCTTAAGAGAGTGATGCAGAGACCTCAAGAGAGTGATGCAGAGGCTCAAGAGAGTGATGCAGAGGATCAGGAGAGGGATGCAGAGGATTAAGAGAGTGATGCAGAGGCTAAAGAGAGTGTTTCAGAGGCTTAAGAGAGTGATGCAGATGATCAAGAGAGGGATGCATAGGCTTATGAGAGTGATGCAGAGGCTAAAGAGAGTGATGCAGAAGCTTAAGAGGGTGATGCAGAGGCTGAAGAGAGTAATGCAGAGGCTGAAGAGAGGGATGAAGAGGCTGAAGAGAGTGATGCAGAGGCTGAAGAGAGGGATGCATTTGAAAAGTGCAGGGAGGGTTTGGGCAAAATGTGATCCATCGCCGCTCTCAGTAAATGGCATTTTTTCGGAATAAAAAGTCGTAATTTCAAACTGCGAATACGTGCAGACAGCCAGAATGTGGCTCCAAAATATAGCTTAAGGGTCGAATTTGGGAAGTTTGGGATATTTTGAAACTGCAGGGGGATTTTGGCAAAATGTGACTCATCGCCGCTTTCAGTAATTTGCATATTGTCGGTATAAAATGAAAATATTTCAAACTGCGAATACGTGCAGAGAACCCGATTTTGGCTCCAAAATATGTCTCAAGCGTCGAATTGGGGATGTTTGGGATATTAAAAAAACTTCAGGGGTGGAGGGGGGCAAAATATGACCCATCGCTGCTTTCAGTAGTTTGCATATTCTCGATATAAAATGTCGTAATTTCAACCTGCGAATACGTGCAGAGAGCCAGAATTTGGTTCCAAAATAATTCTTAAGGGTCGAATTTGAGATGTTTAGGATATTTTGAAAACTGCAGGGAGGTTTTGGGCAAAATGTGATCCATCGCCGCTCTCAGTAATTAGCATATTTTTTGTATATGGATTTTGGATTTACAGTCTCTGTGGTGTAGTGGTAAGACACTCGCCTGGCGTTCCGCTACCGTTATGTCATTAGTTCGTATCCTGGCCGGGGAGGATTTACTGGGCGCAATTCCTTAACTGTAGCCTCTGTTTAACTCAACATTAAAATGTGTACTTGGATGAAAAAACGATTCTTCGCGGCAGGGGATCGTATTCCAGGGACCTGCCCGAAACGCTACGCGTACTAGTGGCTGTAACAGAATGTAACAACTCTTGTATAAATCTCCAAAAAAAAAAAAAAATATATAAAAATTCGTAATTTCAAACTGCGAATACGTGCAGAGAGCCAGAATTTCGCTCCAAAATATGTCTGAAGGGTCGAATTTGGAATGTTTGGGATATTTTGAAAACTGCAGGGATTGTTTGGGCAAAATGGGATCCATCGCCGCTTTCAGTAATTGGCATATTTTCGGTATAAAAATTCGTAATTTCAAACTGCGAATACGTGCAGAAAGCCAGAATTTGGCTCCAAAATATGGCTCAAGGTTCGAGCTTGGGATGTTTGGGATATTTTGAAAACTGCAGGGGGGGTTTTGGCAAAATGTGACCCATCGCCGCTCTCAGTAATTGGCATATTGTCGGTATAAAATGAAATAAATTCAAACTGCAAATACGTGCAGAGATCCCGAATTTGGCTCCAAAATATGTCTCAAGCGTCGGACTTGGGATGTTTGGGATATTTTGAAAACTACAGGGAAGGATTAGGCAAAATGTGGTCCATCGTCGCTCTCAGTAATTGGCATATTTTTGGTATAAAATGTCGTCATTTCAAACTGGAAATACGTGCAGAGAGCCTGAATTTATCTCCAAAATATAGCACAAGGGTAGAATTTGGGATGTTTTGTATATATTGCAAACTGCAGGAAGGGTTTGTGCAAAATGTGATCAATCGCCGCTTTCAGTAATTGTCATATTTTCGTTATAATAAGTCGCAATTTCAAACTGCGAATACGTGCAGAAAGCCAGAATTTGTGTTCAAAATAATTCTTATGGGTCGAATTTGGGATGTTTGAGATATTTTGAAAACTGCAGGGAGGGCTTGGGCAAAATGTGATTCATCGCAGCTCTAAGTAATTAGCATATTTTCGGTATAAAAAGTCGTAATTTCAAACTGCGAATACGTGCAGAGAGCCAGAATGTGGCTCCAAAATTAGGCTCAAAGGTTGAATTTAGGATGTTTAGGTTATTTTGAAAACTGCAGGGGGGGATTAGGCAAAATGTGGTCCATCGTCGCTCTCAGTAATTGGCATATTTTTGGTATAAAAATTCGTCATTTCAAACTGGGAATACGTGCAGTGAGCCAGAATTTGGCTCCAAAATATAGCTCAAGGGTCGAATTTGGGATATTTAATATATTTTGAAAACTGCAGGGGGGTTTGGGCAAAATGTGACCTTTCGCTGCTCTCAGTTATTGGCATATTTTCAGTATAAAAAGACGTAATTTCAAACTGCGAATACGTGAAGAGATTCAGAAATTGGCTCCAAAATTAGGCTCAAGGGTCGAATTTGGGGTGTTTGGGATATTTTGAAAACTGCAGGGAGGGTTTGGGCAAAATGTGATCCATCGCCGATCTAAGTAATTAGCATATTTTCAGTATAAAAAGTCGTAATTTCAAACTGCGAATACGTGCAGAGAGCCAGAATTTGGCTCCAAAATAAATCTTATGGGTCGAATTTGGGATGTTTGGGATATTTTGAAAACTGCAGGGAAGGTTTGGGCAAAATGTGATCCATCGCCGCTTTCAGTAATTGGCATATTTTCGGTATAAAAATTCGTAATTTCAAAATGCGAATACGTGCAGAAAGCCAGAATTTGGTTCCAAAATATGGCTCAAGGTTCGAATTTGGGGTGTTTGGGATATTTTGAAAACTGCAGGGAAGGTTTGGGCAAAATGTGATCCATCGATACTTTCAGTAATTGGCATATTTTCGGTATAAAAAGTCGTAATTACAAACTGCGAATACGTGCAGAGAGCCAGAATGTGGCACCAAAATTAGGCTCAAAGGTCGAATTTAGGATGTTTAGGTTATTTTGAAAACTGCAGGGAGGGATTATGCAAAATGTGGTCCATCGTCGCTCTCAGTAATTGGCATATTTTTGGTATAAAAAGTCATCATTTCAAACTGGGAATACGTGCAGAGAGCCAGAATTTGGCTCCAAAATATAGCTCAAGGGTCGAATTTGGGATATTTGGGATATTTTGAAAATTGCAGGGGGGTTTGGGCAAAATGTGACCTTTCGCTGCTTTCGGCAATTGGCATATTTTCAGCATAAAAAGACGTAATTTCAAACTGCGAAAACGTGCAGAGAGTCAGAATTTGGCTCCAAAATTAGGCTCAAGGGTCGAATTTGGGATGTTTGGGATATTTTGAAAACTGCAGGGAGGGTTTGGGCAAAATGTGATCCATCGCCGCCTTTAGTAATTAGCATATTGTCAGTATAAAAAGTCGTAATTTTAGACTGCGAATACGCGCAGAGAGCCAGAATTTTGCTCCAAAATAATTCTTATAGGTCGAATTTGGGATGTTTGGGATATTGAAAATATGCCAATTACTGAAAGCAGCGAAAGGTCACATTTTGCCCAAACCCCCCTGCAGTTTTCAAAATATCCCAAACATCCTAAGTTCGACCCTTGAGCTATATTTTGGAGCCAAATTCTGACTCTCTGCACGTATTCCCAGTTTGAAATGACGACTTTTTATACCAAAAATATGCCAATTTCTGATAGCGACGATGGACCACATTTTGCCTTATCCCTCCCTGCAGTTTTCAAAATATCCCAAAGATCCTAAATTCGACCTTTGAGCCTAATTTTTAAGCCAAATTCTGGCTCTCTGCACGTATTCGCAATTTGAAATTATGAATTTTTATATCGAAAATATGATAATTACTGAAAGCAGCGATGGATTACATTCTGCCCAAACCCTCCCTGCAGTTTTCAAAATATCCCAAACATAACAAATTTGCCGTTTGAGCCATTTTTTTGAGCCAAATTCTGGTTCTCTGCACGTATTCGCAGTTTGAAATTACGAATTTTTATACCGAAAATATGCCAATTACTGAAAGCAGCGATGGATCACATTCTGACCAAACCCTCCCTGCAGTTTTCAAAATATCCCAAACATCCCAAAATCGACCCATAAGAATTATTTTGGAGCCAAATTCTAGCTCTCTGCACGTATTCGCAGTCTAAAATTACGACATTTTATACTGAAAATATGCCAATTACTGAAAGCAGCGATGGGTCATATTTTGCCCAAACCCTCCCTGCAGTTTTCAAAATATCCCCAACATCCCAAATTCGACCCTTGAGCCATATTTTGAAGCCAAATTCTGGCTCTCTGCACATATTTGCAGGTTGAAATTGCGACATTTTATACCGAAAATATGCAAATTACTGAAAGCAGCGATGGGTCATATTTTGCCACGACCACCCCCCCCCCCTGCAGTTTTCAAAATATCCTAAACATCCCAAATTCGACGCTTGAGACATATTTTGGAGCCAAAATCGGGTTCTCTGCACGTATTCGCAGTTTGAAATAATTTAATTTTTTACCGACAATATGCCAATTACTGAGAGCATCGATGGGCCACATTTTGCCAAAACCCCCCTGCAGTTTCAAAATATCCCAAACTTCCCAAATTCGACCCTAAAGCTATATTTTCGAGCCAAATTCTGGCTGTCTGCACGTATTCGCAGTTTGAAATTACAACATTTTATTACGAAAAAATGCCATTTACTGAGAGGGGCGATGGATCACATTTTGCACAAACCCTCCCTGCACTTTTCAAAATATCCAAAACATCGAAAAATCGACCCTTGAGCCATATTTTGAAGCCAAATTCTGGCTCTCTGCACGTATTCGCAGTTTGAAATTACGAAGTTTTATACCGAAAATATACCAATTACTGAATGTAGCGATGGAACACATTCTGCCCAAACCCTCCCTGCAGTTTTCAAAATATCCCAAAAATAACAAATTTGACGCTTGAGCCATATTTTAGAGCCAAATTCTGGCTCTCTGCCCGTATTCGCAGTTTGAAATTATGACTTTTTATACCGAAAATATGCCAATTACTGAAAGCGGCGATGGATCACATTTCCCCCAAACCCTCCCTGCAGTTTTCAAAATATCCCAAACATCCCAAATTCGACGCTTGAGTCATATTTTGGAGCCAAATTCTGGCTCTCTGCACGTATTCGCAATTTAAAAATACGACTTTTTATATCGAAAATATGCCAATTACTGAGAGCGGCGACGGATCACATTTTGCCCAAACCTTCCCTGCAGTTTTCAAAATATCCCAAACATCCCAAATTCGACCCATAAGAATTATTTTGAAGCCAAATTCTGGCTCTCTGCACGTATTCGCAGTCTAAAATTATGATTTTTTATACTGAAAATATGCCAATTACTGAAAGCAGCGATGGGTCACATTTTGCCCGAACCCCCCTGCAGTTTGCAAAATATCCCAAACATCTAAAATTCGACCCTTGAGCTATATTTTGGAACCAAATTCTGGCTTTCTGCACGTATTCGCAGTCTGAAATTACGACTTTTTATACCGAAAATATGACAATTACTGAAAGCGGCAATTGATCCCATTTTGCCCAAACCCTTCCAGCAGTTTTCAAAATATCCCAAACATCCTAAATTCCATGCTTGAGCAATATTTTGGAGCCAAATTCTGGCTTTCTGCATGTATTCGCAGTTTGAAATTGTTTAATTTTATACCGAAAATATGCCAATTACTGAAAGCAGCGATGGGTCACATTTTGCCCAAACCCCCCCTGCAGTTTGCAAAATATCCCAAACATCCCAAATTCGAACCTTGAGCCATATTTTGGAGCCAAATTCTGGCTTACTGCACGTATTCGCAGTTTGAAATTACAAATTTTTATACCGAAAATATGCCAATTACTGAAAGTGGCGATGAATCACATTTTGCCCAAACCCTCCCTGCAGTTTTCAAAATATCCCAAACATCCCAATTTCGACCCTTCAGCCATATTTTGGAGCCAAATTCTGGCTCTCTGCACGTATTCGCAGTTTGAAATTACGATTTTTATATATATATATATATTTTTTTTTTTGAGATATATACAAGAGTTGTTACATTCTATTACAGCCACTAGTACGCGTAGCGTTTCGTGCAGGTTCCTGGAATACGATCCCCCGCCGCGAAGAATCGTTTTTTCATCCAAGTACACATTTTACTGTTGCGTTAAACAAAGGCTACAGTTAAGGAATTGCGCCCAGTAAATCCTCCCCGGCCAGGATACGAACCAATGACATAGCGCTAGCGGAACGCCAGGCGAGTGTCTTACCACTACACCACGGAGACTGTAAATCCAAAATCCATATACAAAAAATATGCTAATTACTGAGAGCGGCGATGGATCACATTTTGCCCAAACCCTCCCTGCAGTTTTCAAAATATCCCAAACATCTCAAATTCGACCCTTAGGAGTTATTTTTGAGCCAAATTCTGGCTCTCTGCACGTGTTCGCAGTTTGAAATTACGACTTTTTATACTGAAAATATGCAAATTACTGAAAGCAGCGAAGGGTCATATTTTGCCCAGACCCTCCTTGAAGTTTTCAAAATATCCCCAACATCCCAAATTCGACCCTTGAGCCATATTTTGGAGCCAAATTCTGGCTCTCTGCACATATTCGCAGGTTGAAATTACGACATTTTATATCGAAAATATGCAAATTACTGAGAGCAGCGATGGGTCATATTTTGCCCCCCTTCCCTGCAGTTTTCAAAATATTCCAAACATCCCCAATTCGACGCTTGAGACATATTTTGGAGCCAAAATCGGGTTCTCTGCACGTATATGCAGTTTGAAATATTTTCATTTTATACCGACAATATCCAATTACTGAGAGCGGCGATGGGTCACATTTTGACAAAACCCCCCTGCAGTTTCAAAATATCCCAAACTTCCCAAAATCGACCCTTAAGCTATATTTTGGAGCCAAATTCTGGCTGTCTGCACGTATTCGCAGTTTGAAATTACGACTTTTTATTCCGAAAAAATGCCATTTACTGAGAGCGACGATGGATCACATTTTGCCCAAACCCTCCCTGCACTTTTCAAAATATCCAAATTACTGAGAGCGGCTGATTACTGAGGCTTATGAGAGTGATGCAGAGGCTGAAGAGTGTGTTGCAGAGGCTTAAGAGAGGGATGCAGAGGCTCAAGAGAGTGATGCAGAGGCTTAAGAGAGGGATGCAGAGGCTTAAGAGAGTGATGCAGAGGCTTAAGAGAGGTATATAGAGGCTCAAGAGAATGATGCGGAGGCTTAAGAGAGGGATGCAGAGGCTCAAGAGAGTGATGCAGAGGCTCAAGAAAGGGATGCAGAGGCTTAAGAAAGTGATGCAAAGGTTCAAAAGAGGGATGCAGAGGCTTAAGAAGGTGATGCAGAGGCTCAAGAGAGGGATTCAGAGGCTTAAGAGAGTGATGCAGAGAACTAGAGAGAGTGATGCAGAGGCTCAAGAGAGTGATGCAGAGGATCAAGAGAGTGATGCAGAGGCTCAAGAGAGTGATGCAGAGGATCAAGAGAGGGAAGCAGAGGCTTAAGAGAGTGATGCAGAGGCTGAAGAGAGTGTTGCAGAGGCTCAAGAGAGTGATGCAGAGGCTCAAGAGAGTGATGCAGAGGTTCAAGAGAGTTATGAAGAGGATCAAAAGAGTGATGCAGAGGCTTAAGAGTGTGATGCAGATGATCAAGAGAGGGATGCAGAGGTTTATGAGAGTGATACAGAGGCTGAAGAGAGTGTTGCAGAGGCTTAAGAGAGGCATGCTGAGGCTCACGAGAGTGATGCAGAGGCTCAGAAGAGTGATGCGGAGGCTCAAGAGAGTGATGCAGAGGCTTAAGAAAGGGATGCAGAGGCTCAAGAGAGGGATGTAGAGGCTAAAGAGAGTGTTGCACAGGCTCAAGAGAGTGATGCAGAGTCTAAGGAGAGGGATGCAGAGGCTCAAGAGAATGATGCAGAGGCTCAGGAGAGTGCTGCAAAAGGCTCAAGAGAGGGATGCTGAGGATCAAGAGAGAGATGCAGAGGCTCACGAGAGTGATGCAGAGGCTCAGGAGAGTGATGCGGAGGCTCAAGAGAGTGATGCAGAGGCTTAAGAAAGGGATGCAGAGGCTCAAGAGAGGGATGTAGAGGCTAAAGAGAGTGATGCACAGGCTCAAGAGAGTGTTGCACAGGCTCAAGAGAGTGATGCAGAGGCTAAAGAGAGGGATGCAGAGGCTCAAGAGAATGATGCAGAGTCTCAGGAGAGTGCTGCAAAAGGCTCAAGAGAGGGATGCTGAGGATCAAGAGAGAGATGCAGAGGCTCACGAGAGTGATGCAGAGGCTCAGGAGAGTGATGCGGAGGCTCAAGAGAGTGATGCTTAAGAAAGGGATGCAGAGGCTCAAGAGAGGGATGTAGAGGCTAAAGAGAGGGATGCAGAAGCTCAAGACAATGATGCAGAGGCTCAGGAGAGTGCTGCAAAAGGCTCAAGAGAGGGATGCTGAGGATCCAGAGAGGGATGCAGAGGCTCAAGAGAGTGATGCAGAGGCTCAAGAGAGAGAAAGGCAGAGGCTTAAGAGAGTGATGCAGAGGCTCAAGAGAATGATGTTGAGGCATAAGAGAGGGATGCAGAGGCTCAAGAGAATGAGGCAGAGGCTCAAGAGAGTGATGCAGAGGATCAAGAGAGGGATGCAGAGGCTTTAGAGAGTGATGCAGAGGCTCAAAGGAATAATGCAGAGGCTCAAGAGAGTGATGCAGAGGCTCAAGAGAGTGATGCAGAGGCTCAAGAGAGTGATGCAGACGATCAAGAGAGTGATGCAGAGGCTCAAGAGAGTGATGCAGAGGCTCAAGAGAGTGATGCTGAGGATCAAGAGAGGGAAGCAGAGGCTTATGAGAGTGATGCAGAGGCTGAAGAGGGTGATGCATAGGCTGTAGAGAGTGATGCAGAGGTTTAAGCGAGTGATGCAGAGGCTTACGAAAGGATGCAGAGGCTCAAGAGAGGGATGCAGAGGCTCAAGAGAGGGATGAAGAGGCTGAAGAGAGTGATGCAGAGGCTCAAGAGAGGGATGCAGAGGCTCATGAGAGTGATGCAGAGGCTCAAGAGAGTGATGCAGAGGATCAAGAGAGGGATGCAGAGGCTCAGGAGAGTGATGTAGAGGGTCAAGAGAGTGATGCAGAGGTTCAAGAGAGTGATACAGAGGATCAAGAGAAGGAAGCAGAGGCTCAAGAGAGTGATTCAGAGGCTTACGAGAGTGACGCAGAGGCTTAAGAGAGTGATGCAGAGGCTTAAGAGAGGGATGCAGAGGCTCAAGAGAGTGATGCAAAGGCTCAAGAATTGATGCCGAGGATCATGAGAGGGATGCAGGAGTTCAAGAGAGGGATGCAGTGGCTCAAGAGAGTGATTCAGAGGCATAAGAGAGTGATGCAGAGGCTTAAGAGAGTGATGCAGAGGATTAAGAGAGGGATGCAGAGGCTGAAGCGAGGGATGAAGAGGCTGAAGAGAGGGATGCAGGGGTTCAAGAGAGGGATGCAGAGGCTCAATTGTGGGATGCAGAGGCACGAGAGAGGGATGCAGAGGGTCTTGGGAGTGACGAAGAGGCTCAAGAGAGGGATGCAGAGGCTTAAGAGAGTGATGCAAAGGCTCAGGAGAGGGATGCAGAGGCTCATGAGAGGGATGCAGGAGTTCAAGAGAGTGATGCAGAGGCTAAAGAAAGGGATGCAGAGGCTTAAGAGAGTGATGCAGAGGCGGAAGAGAGTGTTGCAGAGGCTTAAGAGAGTGATGGAGAGGCTCAAGAAAGTGGTGCAGAGGCTCAACAGAGTAATTCAGGAGCTTACGAGAGTGATGCAGAGGCTTAAGAGAGTGATGCAGAGGCTTAGGAGAGGGATGCAAAGGCTCAGGAGAGGGATGCAGAGGCTCATGAGAGGGAAGCAGGAGTTCAAGAGAGTGATGCAGAGGCTAAAGAAAGGGATGCAGAGGCTTAAGAGAGTGATGCAGAGGCTCAAGAGAGTGATGCAAAGGCTCAAAAGAGTGATGCAGAGGCTGAAGAGTGTTACAGAGGCTCAAGAGAGGGATGCAGAGGCTCAAGAGAGGGATGCAGAGGCTTAAGAGAGTGATGCAGAGGCGGAAGAGAGTGTTGCAGAGGCTTAAGAGAGTGATGGAGAGGCTCAAGAAAGTGGTGCAGAGGCTCAACAGAGTAATTCAGAAGCTTACGAGAGTGATGCAGAGGCTTAAGAGAGTGATGCAGAGGCTTAGGAGCGGGATGCAGAGGCTCAAGAGAGTGATACAGAGGATCAAGAGAAGGATGCAGAGGCTCAAGAGAGTGATTCAGAGGCTTACGAGAGTGACGCAGAGGCTTAAGAGAGTGATGCAGAGGCTTAAGAGAGGGATGCAGAGGCTGAAGAGAGTGATGCAAAGGCTCAAGAATTGATGCCGAGGATCATGAGAGGGATGCAGGAGTTCAAAAGAGGGATGCAGAGGCTCAAGAGAGTGATTCAGAGGCATAAGAGAGTGATGCAGAGGCTTAAGAGAGTGATGCAGAGGATTAAAAGAGGGATGCAGAGGCTGAAGCGAGGGATGCAGAGGCTGAAGAGAGGGATGCAGGGGTTCAAGAGAGGGATGCAGAGGCTCAATTGTGGGATGCAGAGGCACAAGAGAGGGATGCAGAGGCTCAGGAGAGGGATGCAGAGGCTCATGAGAGGGATGCAGGAGTTCAAGAGAGTGATGCAGAGGCTAAAGAAAGGGATGCAGAGGCTTAAGAGAGGGATGCAGAGGCTCAAGAGAGTGATGCAAAGGCTTAAAAGAGTGATGCAGAGGCTGAAGAGTATTGCAGAGGCTCAAGAGAGGGATGCAGAGGCTCAAGAGAGGGATGCAGAGGCTTAAGAGAGTGATGCAGAGGCGGAAGAGAGTGTTGCAGAGGCTTAAGAGATAGATGCAGAGGCTCAAGATAGTGATGCAAAGGCTCAAGAAAGTGATGCAGAGACTTTAGAGAGGGATGCAGAGGCTCAAGAGAGGGATGTAGAGGCTCAAGAGAGTGATGCAGAGGCGGAAGAGAGAGATGCAGAGGCTTAAGAGAGTGAAGGAGAGGCTCAAGAAAGTGGTGCAGAGGCTCAACAGAGTAATTCAGAAGCTTACGAGAGTGATGCAGAGGTTAAGAGAGTGATGCAGAGGCTTAGGAGAGGGATGCAGAGGCTCAAGAGAGGGATGCAAAGGCTCAAGAGAGGGATGCAGGGGATCAAGAGAGGGATGCAGAGGCTAGAGTGAGGGAAGCAGAGGCAAAAGTGAGGGATGCAGAGGCTCTTGAGAGTGACGCAGAGGCTCAAGAGAGGGATGCAGAGGCTTAAGAGAGTGATGCAAAGGCTCACGTGAGGGATTCAGAGGCTCGTGAGAGGGATGCAAGAGTTCAAGAGATTGATGCAGAGGCTCAAGAGAGGGATGCAGAGGCTCAAGTGAGGAATGAAGAGGCACAAGAGAGGGATGCAGAGGCTCTTGGGAGTGATGCAGAGGCTCAAGAGAGGGATGCAGCCCAGAATTTCGCAAAATATTGCATTTTAAGCAAGTTTTCTTGCATTTTGTTTCGTACTAAAAATCATCGAATATAGCAATATTTTGACGTTTATCATCCCCTTTTCCTCTATGTGATATAGGGTTTGGGCTTAAGCCTCTGCATCCCTCTCTTGATCCTCTGCATCACTCTCTTGAGCCTCTGCATCACTCTCTTGAGATCTCTGCATCACTCTCTTAAGCCTCTGAATCCCTCTCTTGAGCCTCTGCATCACCCTCTTAAGCCTCTGTATCCCTCTTTTGAGCCTCTGCATCACTTTCTTAAGGCTCTGCATCAGTTTCTTGAGCCTCTGTGTCTCTCTCTTG
Source organism: Procambarus clarkii (assembly GCF_040958095.1). Taxonomy (NCBI): domain Eukaryota; kingdom Metazoa; phylum Arthropoda; class Malacostraca; order Decapoda; family Cambaridae; genus Procambarus; species Procambarus clarkii. Next base: position 1,621,205 of record NC_091218.1, on the reverse strand, counting down.
AGCCTCTGCGTCACCCTCTTAAGCCTCTGCATCCCTCTTTCGAGCCTCTGCATCACTTTCTTAAGCCTCTGCATCCCTTTCGTGAGCCTCTGCATCACTCTCTTGAGCCTCTGCATCCTTCTCTTAAGCCTTTGCATCACTCTCTTCAGCCTCTGCATCCCTCACTTAAGCCTCTGCATCACTCTCTTAAGCCTCTGCATCCCTCTCTTAATCCTCTGCATCACTCTCTTGAGCCTCTGCATCACTCTCTTGAGCCTCTGCATCACTCTCTTGAGCCACTGCATCCCTCTCTTAAGTCTCTGCAACACTCTCTTCAGCCTCTGCATCACTCTCATAAGCCTCTGCATCCCTCTCTTGATCATCTGCATCACAATCTTATGCCTCTGCATCACTCTCTTGATCCTCTGCATAACTCTCTTGAGCCTCTGCATCACTCCCTTGAGCCTCTGCATCACTCTCTTGAGCCTCTGCATCCCTCTCTTCAGCCTCTGCAACACTCTCTTCAGCCTCTGCATCACTCTCTTGAGATTCTGCTTCCCTCTCTTGATCCTCAGCATCACTCTCTTGAGCCTCTGCATCACTCTCTTGATCCTCTGCATCACTCTCTTGAGCCTCTGCATAACTCTCTTGAGCCTCTACATCCCTCTCTTGAGCCTCTGCATCACTCTCTTCACCCTCTGCATCCCTCTCTAGAGCCTCTGCATCACTTTCTTGAGCCTCTGCATCCCTCTCTTAAGCCTCTGCATCACATTCTTAAGCCTCTGCGTCACTCTCTACAGCCTCTGCATCACCCTCTTCAGCCTCTGCATCACTCTCATAAGCCTCTGCTTCCCTCTCTTGATCATCTGCATCACAATCTTATGCCTCTGCATCACTCTCTTGAGCCTCTGCATCACTCTCTTGAGCGTCTGCATCCCTCTCTTCAGCCTCTGCAACACTCTCTTCAGCCTCTGCATCACTCTCTTGAGATTCTGCTTCCCTCTCTTGATCCTCAGCATCACTCTCTTGAGCCTCTGCATCACTCTCTTGATCCTCTGCATCACTCTCTTGTGCCTCTGCATAACTCTCTTGAGCCTCTACATCCCTCTCTTGAGCCTCTGCATCACTCTCTTGAGGTCTCTGCATCACTCTCTTAAGCCTCTGCATCACTCTCTTGAGCCTCTGCATCACTCTCCTGAGCCTCTGCATCACTCTCTTGAGCCTCTGCTTCCCTCTCTTAAGCCTCTGCATAACTCTCTTGAGCCTCTTCATCACTCTCTTGAGCCTCTGCATCACTCTCTTGAGCCTCTGCATCCCTCTTTTGAGCCTCTGCAACACTCTCTTCAGCCTCTGCATCACTCTCTTAAGCCTCTGCATCACTCTCTTGAGCCTCTACATCACTCTCTTGAGCCTCTGCATCCCTCTCGTAAGCCTCTGCAACACTCTCTTCAGCCTCTGCATCACTCTCATAAGCCTCTGCATCACTCTCTTCAGCTTCTGCATCCCTCTCTTGATCCTCTGCATCACTCTCTTGAGCCTCTGCATCACTCTCTTGAGGTCTCTGCATCACTCTCTTAAGCCTCTGCATCCCTCTCTTGATCCTCTGCATCACTCTCTTGAGCCTCTGCATCACTCTCTTGAGCCTCTGCATCCCTTTCTTGAGCCTCTGCATCACTCTCTTCAGCCTCGTCATCCCTCTCTTGAGCCTCTGCAAATCTCTTCTTCAGCCTCTGCATCACTCTTTTAAGCTTTTGAATCCCTCTCTTGAGGCCTCTGCATAACTCTCTCGAGCCTCTGCATCACAATCTTGATCCTCTGCATCACTCTCGTAAGCCTCTGCATCACTCTCTAAAGCCTCTGCATCCCTCTCTTGATCCTCTGCATCACTCTCCTGAGCCTCTGCATCATGTCAGACTCCACTCTTGCACAACACCTGTTCCTGGAGCACTTGTTGCTCAATATTCTGTCAATTCCTTCTCTGGTCCAACACATGAACGAAGGAAGACCCCACAGGTGATGGCAGACCACGGGTGATGCGTAAGTCCTCCGGAGACGGGGTAAACTGTCCAACTGACAGGACCCCCCAGCGCACGTCCGACCTCCTTGACGTCTGTCTTAGACTGATGGCGCCAGCGTGGCGCGATGACCGGACCCCCCTTCCTTCGTGACGTCATATTCGCCCCGGGAGGTTTTCATTGGCTCCCTGTGCCACGTCGCTGTCGGCGACCAATCCGGTGTCACTGACGTCACACAGTTTTGGCGGGAAAACAGAACAGCCAGCGCCATATTGGCTTCCTAAAGGGCCTAAACCACAGGCCAAAAGACTCTTCTTTTACAAATTTCTCGGCACTCCGAGAACACTCCTTTCTCCCACATATACCAAACCGATGCCTGCGACGTAGAGAACGCTCGGGTAAAGTGGACATGACTCTTACTGCAGGCGTGGGAGAAATATAAGGGGGGGAACACCGTCACAATATATATATATATATATATATATATATATATATATATATATATATATATATATATATATATATATATATATATATATATACATATATATATATATATATATATATATATATATTAGTATATTTTGGTAGAAGTCTTTCCTGTAGACATATATTATTAAATATGACCGAAAAAGTAAGATTAATAATTCTAACACGAATTTTCTCAATCTTTCGTACATTACGCTTCACTGTTGGAGGTAAATCAAAAATCACTTCTCCAAAATTCATTTTTATTTCTAGTCTGACGCGACACGGGCGCGTTTCGTAAAACTTATTACATTTTCAAAGACTTCACAAATACACAACTGATTAGAACTTGCGTTTCCCTGATTTTATATCTACATTTGAGTGAGGTGGGAAGGGTGATGTGGCATTAACACAAGACAGAACACTAGGGGATATTAATAGGGTATTAAAAGTATCAACACAAGACAGAACAGAAACAATGGGTATTGAATAGAAGTGTTTGTAGAAAGCCTATTGGTCCATATTTCTTGATGCTTCTATATTGGAGTGGAGTCTTGAGGTGGGTAGAATATAGTTGTGCAATAATTGGCTGTTGATTGCTGGTGTTGATTTCTTGATGTGTAGTGCCTCGCAAACGTCAAGCCGCCTGCTATCGCTGTATCTATTGATGATTTCTGTGTTGTTTACTAGGATTTCTCTGGCAATGGTTTGGTTATGGGAAGAGATTATATGTTCCTTAATGGAGCCCTGTTGCTTATGCATCGTTAAACGCCTAGAAAGAGATGTTGTTGTCTTGCCTATATACTGGGTTTTTTGGAGCTTACAGTCCCCAAGTGGGCATTTGAAGGCATAGACGACGTTAGTCTCTTTTAAAGCGTTCTGTTTTGTGTCTGGAGAGTTTCTCATGAGTAGGCTGGCCGTTTTTCTGGTTTTATAGTAAATCGTCAGTTGTATCCTCTGATTTTTGTCTGTAGGGATAACGTTTCTATTAACAATATCTTTCAGGACCCTTTCCTCCGTTTTATGAGCTGTGGAAAAGAAGTTCCTGTAAAATAGTCTAATAGGGGGTATAGGTGTTGTGTTAGTTGTCTCTTCGGAGGTTGCATGGCTTTTCACTTTCCTTCTTATGATGTCTTCGATGAAACCATTGGAGAAGCCGTTATTGACTAGGACCTGCCTTACCCTACAGAGTTCTTCGTCGACTTGCTTCCATTCTGAGCTGTGGCTGAGAGCACGGTCGACGTATGCGTTAACAACACTCCTCTTGTACCTGTCAGGGCAGTCGCTGTTGGCATTTAGGCACATTCCTATGTTTGTTTCCTTTGTGTAGACTGCAGTGTGGAAACCTCCGCCCTTTTCCATGACTGTTACATCTAGAAAAGGCAGCTTCCCATCCTTTTCCGTCTCGTAAGTGAAACGCAGCACGGAACTCTGCTCAAATGCCTCCTTCAGCTCCTGCAGATGTCTGACATCAGGTACCTGTGTAAAAATGTCGTCAACATACCTGCAGTATATGGCCGGTTTCAAGTTCATGTCGACTAAGACTTTTTGCTCGATGGTACCCATGTAGAAGTTTGCAAACAGGACACCTAGGGGAGAACCCATGGCGACCCCATCTACTTGCTTATACATGTGCCCATCCGGGCTCAAGAAGGGTGCCTCTTTAGTACAAGCTTGGAGTAGTTTCCTCAGAATACTTTCTGGCATGTCAAGAGGAGTACAGGCTGGATCACGATACACTCTGTCGGCTATCATTCCGATTGTCTCGTCCACAGGTACGTTGGTAAACAGCGATTCTACGTCCAACGAGGCTCTTATCCCTGTGGCCCGTGCGCCCCGCAGTAAGTCCCACAAATTCCTTTGGAGACTTCAGGCTGAAGGCGCAAGGAACATAAGGAGTCAGCAGGCCGTTGAGTCGCTTCGCCAGTCTGTACGTGGGTGTGGGTATCTGGCTAATGATTGGCCGAAGTGGGTTTCCAGGCTTGTGGGTCTTGACATTTCCATACGCATATCCAGGTTTATATTCCCCAATGATCTTTGGCAGGTGGAGTCCGGATTTCTTGGCGTTCACAGTTTCGATCAGTTTGTTGACCTTTGCTTTTAATTCGGCTGTTGTGTCCTTCGTTACCCTTTGGAACTTAGTTTGGTCAGAGAGTATGATGTTCATTTTCGCCAGATATTCGTCTTTTTTAAGAATGACATATATTGGCGACTTGTCACCTCTCCTGACAACTATCTCCTTGTTCTCACGAAGGCTTTTAGCTGCCGCTTTAAGCTCGGGGGACAGTATGGTGCTTCTGTAGTTGCCTCGATTCTTTCCTCCTTCTGCAATAAGTTCTGCTTGTAAGGTATCTTTGGTAGTGACCTTCTTTTGTGTCTCGAGATCGAATATGTCGTCCAACAGAATTTCCAACTCAGCAACAAAACAAAGACAACAAAACGCAACTACTTCATGCTACAAACGAGTGGAGAAATAGCAACATCGACCATAGTATCCGTACCCGCATTGAACAACACCTCGACATCCTCACAGACCAACATCACCTCAGCACTGAAACAAGGATTATCAAGAAACTAACAACATTATATGGAGGACCTATGGCAATTCCACGACCAAGAGATGGCTTCCTGAACCTTGCAGGAATTAACCTCACTGAGGACCAAGTCACTCTCCTAAATCTGGGCATAAACTGTCATGTTATGTCCAGACCGAGTGAAATGGCCCGGAAAGTAGAGTTGGAAATTCTGTTGGACGACATATTCGACCTCGAGACACAAAAGAAGGTCACTACCAAAGATACCTTACAAGCAGAACTTATTGCAGAAGGAGGAAAGAATCGAGGCAACTACAGAAGCACCATACTGTCCCCCGAGCTTAAAGCGGCAGCTAAAAGCCTTCGTGAGAACAAGGAGATAGTTGTCAGGAGAGGTGACAAGTCGCCAATATATGTCATTCTTAAAAAAGACGAATATCTGGCGAAAATGAACATCATACTCTCTGACCAAACTAAGTTCCAAAGGGTAACGAAGGACACTACAGCCGAATTAAAAGCAAAGGTCAACAAACTGATCGAAACTGTGAACGCCAAGAAATCCGAACTCCACCTGCCGAAGATCATTGGGGAATATAAACCTGGATATGCGTATGGAAATGTCAAGACGCACAAGCCTGGAAACCCACTTCGGCCAATCATTAGCCAGATACCCACACCCACGTACAGACTGGCGAAGCGACTCAACGGCCTGCTGACTCCTTATGTTCCTTGCGCCTTCAGCCTGAAGTCTCCAAAGAAATTTGTTGACTTACTGCGGGGCACACGGGCCACAGGGATAAGAGCCTCGTTGGACGTAGAATCGCTGTTTACCAACGTACCTGTGGACGAGACAATCGGAATGATAGCCGACAGAGTGTATCGTGATCCAGCCTGTACTCCTCTTGACATGCCAGAAAGTATTCTGAGGAAACTACTCCAAGCTTGTACTAAAGAGGCACCCTTCTTGAGCCCGGATGGGCACATGTATAAGCAAGTAGATGGGGTCGCCATGGGTTCTCCCCTAGGTGTCCTGTTTGCAAACTTCTACATGGGTACCATCGAGCAAAAAGTCTTAGTCGACATGAACTTGAAACCGGCCATATACTGCAGGTATGTTGACGACATTTTTACACAGGTACCTGATGTCAGACATCTGCAGGAGCTGAAGGAGGCATTTGAGCAGAGTTCCGTGCTGCGTTTCACTTACGAGACGGAAAAGGATGGGAAGCTGCCTTTTCTAGATGTAACAGTCATGGAAAAGGGCGGAGGTTTCCACACTGCAGTCTACACAAAGGAAACAAACATAGGAATGTGCCTAAATGCCAACAGCGACTGCCCTGACAGGTACAAGAGGAGTGTTGTTAACGCATACGTCGACCGTGCTCTCAGCCACAGCTCAGAATGGAAGCAAGTCGACGAAGAACTCTGTAGGGTAAGGCAGGTCCTAGTCAATAACGGCTTCTCCAATGGTTTCATCGAAGACATCATAAGAAGGAAAGTGAAAAGCCATGCAACCTCCGAAGAGACAACTAACACAACACCTATACCCCCTATTAGACTATTTTACAGGAACTTCTTTTCCACAGCTCATAAAACGGAGGAAAGGGTCCTGAAAGATATTGTTAATAGAAACGTTATCCCTACAGACAAAAATCAGAGGATACAACTGACGATTTACTATAAAACCAGAAAAACGGCCAGCCTACTCATGAGAAACTCTCCAGACACAAAACAGAACGCTTTAAAAGAGACTAACGTCGTCTATGCCTTCAAATGCCCACTTGGGGACTGTAAGCTCCAAAAAACCCAGTATATAGGCAAGACAACAACATCTCTTTCTAGGCGTTTAACGATGCATAAGCAACAGGGCTCCATTAAGGAACATATAATCTCTTCCCATAACCAAACCATTGCCAGAGAAATCCTAGTAAACAACACAGAAATCATCGATAGATACAGCGATAGCAGGCGGCTTGACGTTAGCGAGGCACTACACATCAAGAAGTCAACACCAGCAATCAACAGCCAATTATTGCACAACTATATTTTACCCACCTCAAGACTCCGCTCCAATATAGAAGCATCAAGAAATATGGACCAATAGGCTTTCTACAAACACTTCTATTCAATACCCATTGTTTCTGTTCTGTCTTGTGTTGATACTTTTAATACCCTATTAATATCCCCTAGTGTTCTGTCTTGTGTTAATGCCACATCACCCTTCCCACCTCACTCAAATGTAGATATAAAATCAGGGAAACGCAAGTTCTAATCAGTTGTGTATTTGTGAAGTCTTTGAAAATGTAATAAGTTTTACGAAACGCGCCCGTGTTGCGTCAGACTAGAAATAAAAATGAATTTTGGAGAAGTGATTTTTGATTTACCTCCAACAGTGAAGCGTAATGTACGAAAGATTGAGAAAATTCGTGTTAGAATTATTAATCTTACTTTTTCGGTCATATTTAATAATATATATATATATATATATATATATATATATATATATATATATATATATATATATATATATATATATATATATATATATATATATATATATATATATATATACAACTTTAGAACACTTTCCCACCAGGAGACTCGAACCCTAGCCAGCACAGAAGCCTTCCAGCAACTGGCATAACAGGTACGCCTTAACCCGCTCCACCACGGGGTGGAGCGGGTTAAGGCGTACCTGTTATGCCAGTTGCTGGAAGGCTTCTGTGCTGGCTAGGGTTCGAGTCTCCTGGTGGCAAAGAGTTCTAAAGTTGTATACTTCACTCTCGTGTTTAGGAGAGTTGTACCTTAAAATATATATATATATATATATATTTATATATATATACATATTTAAAACCCGCGAGGCTCGCGAGACGACGGCGTGACCTTACTTGAGCAACAGAGGTCGTGAGAGAGGGTCGCGCTTTGCTGAGCTCCTGGCAAAGGAGGAACCCCTAGTTGTGTGCTCCAATAAGAGGAGGTAATCAAGCAGGCATTTATGTGTGAAGCCTGAGGACGATTTTAAGTGCTCATATCAGGACTGGAAGAAGCCTTCCAGTCCTGACTTGAAATTGTCGAACCATCACGAACTATCACGGGGCGTGTGTTACTGATGTTATCAGCCGTGATACGTTTTTGTTGTCATAGTGAGATAGTGAGAATTTGGTGGTGGTGGTCCTTACTAGGTTGTCTAGGGTGTATGAGGAGTAAGGGAAACAGCCTAGTACACAAGTCACAAATTTATACGTACAAGTCACAGGATTACATTTAACAAGGCGTTTTCCTTACAACATAAGATCATATATAACATATAAATCAAGTGGCTCTGACCACCCCACGGCTCACTGTCCCATTCCTGGTGTCATGCACCCAGCCACAAACCGCTATCATCCAACAACACATGTATTTTGCCTCTAGGAAACCTGGACTCTTATAAAACCTCTCCAACTTCTGCAATATTACTCTACCCAATCTTGCAACCCTGGATATAGACAAGGATAGGCTTATCTGACTGAACGGCCGGAGAAAACCCCTCAAATAGCAGGAACGGTCGGCAGCGATACACCTCCACCTTCAGTCAAGATGGCGTCCACCTCTCTTGCCTCATTGCCCCTTAATGTTCTACTCTTTACATATGCTATCAAACACATTAAAGATTTTATTTACTATATTCCCCCATGCATACATTTTTATAGAGTCCAATTTTCCCTTACATAGTAAAGCTATTCAAGTTCACATCATTTCTGATGATCTCCAGCTGAGAAGGCATTACAGTACTTTACTGGGCGGAGTAATAATGATGACTCGCAGCCTCTCTGATCTCAGCTGGGGATTTATATTAATATACACTCTCCCTGTGTCCACCAACATTTTACAACCGAAACCAACCTCCACAGGAGGTGAGGTTCGTAACACCCCTCCTAAGCCTTGGAGAAAAAAAAGGGAAATTCTTAAAGGAATTTCACTTTTTTTTTCACATAAAATTAACACCTCAAACAGATTTCATAGTAATTGTAAAGAAACAGTAAATTATATTTAATAAACACTAGACAAACAAGAATATATACATCTCTGATCAATAGTACAACCCTAAGTCACTCCAGGTTTTGGCAATCTAGAAAGTGCATCTGCTACTACATTTAATTTTCCTGGAATATGTTTGATGACCAGATTGTAATCTTGCAGCAATAAAGACCACCTTAATATTCTCTGGTTGGAATTCTTCATCCTAGCAATAAATGTTAAGGGGTTGTGGTCAGTAAACACTTCAACAGTATTGGCTGATAAATAAATGTCAAATTTTTTAACAGCTAGTAATAATGATAAAGCCTCCTTCTCCACTGTGGAGTAATTCTGTTGACATTTAGTAAATTTTTTAGAATAGTAATGTATTGGATGATTAATACCCTCATCATCTACTTGCATTAGCACAGAACCAGCACCCCAGTCCGAAGCATCTATATATAGTTTGAATGGCTTAGAGTAGTCAGGAGTAGCTAACACTGGACCAGATGACAACATTCCTTTTAGTTTAGTAAATGCTTCCTGACATTCCTGAGACCATCTAAACTTTACATTTTTACATAGCAAGTTTGTCAAAGGAGCTGCAATTGCTGCAAATTTTTTACAGAACTTCCTATAATAAGCACACATTCCTAGATATCTTTGTACCTCCCTCTTGTTAGTCAACACTGGATACTCTAATATATCATTTACTTTATTTTTGAGTGGTAACACCTTCCCATTTCCCACTTCATATCCTAAGTAAGTAATACTAGCTCTAGCAAAAGTACATTTATGTAAGTTTACAGTTAATTTAGCCTCTTTTAAGCATTTTAATAGTATAGCCAAACCTTTCATATGGTCCTCCCAATTATTGTGAAAAATTACAATATCATCCAAGTAAGCTCTACATTGTGGTATGTCTTTTAACACTAAGTTCATAAGAAGCTGGAAAGTTGCTGGGGCATTTTTCAGCACAAAAGGCATTACAGTGAATTCATATAACCCATCTGCAGTTATAAATGCACTCATCTCCCAAGCTCTTGGTGTTAAAGGAATCTAGTTTGGTTACAAACTTGGCTTTACCAACACTGTCAATACAATCATCTAATCTAGGCATTGGAAAGATATCATCAACAGTCATTACATTTAGCTTACGGTAGTCAATGACCAACTTCTGAGTTCCATCCTCAGAGGGATGCAGAGGCTCATGAGAGTGATTCAGAGGCTTACGAGAGTGATGCAGAGGCTTAAGAGAGTGATGCAGAGGCTTAAGAGAGTGAGGCACAGGCTCAAGAGAGGGATGCAGGGGCTCAAGAGAGTGATGCATAGGCTCATGAGAGGGATGCAGAGGTTCATGAGAGGGATGCAGGAGTTCAGGAGAGGGATGCAGAGGCTCAAGAGAGTGATTCAGAGGCTTACGAGAGTGATGCAGTGGATTAAGAGAGTGATGCAGAGGCTTACGAGAGGGATGCAGAGGCTCAAGAGAGTGATGCAGAGGCTCAAGAGAGGGATGCAGGGGCTCAAGAGAGGGATGCAGAGGCTCAAGTAAGGGATGCAGAGGCACAAGAGAGAGATGCAAAGGCTCTTGAGAGTGACGCAGAGACTCAAGAGAGGGATGCAGAGGCTTAAGCGAGAGATGCAGAGACTCAAGAGAGGGATGCAGAGGCTCAAGAGAGTGATGTAAAGGCTCAAGAGAGAGATGCAGAGGTTCAAGAGAGTGATGCAGAGGCTCAAGAGAGCGATGCAGAGGATCAAGAGAGTGATGCAGAGGCCCAAGAGAGTGATGCAGAGGACCAAGAGAGGGATTCAGAGGCTCATGAGAGGGAATCAGAGGCTTAAAAGAGTGATGCAGAGGCTGAAGAGAGTATTGCAGAGGCTCACGAGAGGGATGCAGAGGCTCAAGAGAGTGATGCAGAGACTCAAGAGAGTTATGCAGAGGCTCAGGAGAGGGATGCAGAGGCTTACGAGAGTGATGCAGAGGCTCAAGAGATGGATGCAGAAGCTTAAGAGAGTGATGCAAAGGCTCAAGAGAGGGATGCAGAGGCTCAAGAGAGGGATGCAGGAGCTCAAGAGAGGGATGCAGGGGCTAAAGAGAGGGATGCAGAGGCTCAAGTAAGATATGCAGAGGCACAAGAGAGAGATGCAAAGGCTCTTGAGAGTGACGCAGAGACTCAAGAGAGGGATGCAGAGGCTCAAGAAAGAGATGCCGAGGCTTAAGAAAGTGATGCAGAGGCTCAAAATAGGGATGCAGAGGCTTAAGAGGGTGATGCAGAGGCTCAAGAGAGTGATGGAGAGGCTCAAGAGAGGGATGCAGGGGCCCAAGAGAGTGATGCAGAATCTCCTGAGAGTGACGCAGAGGCTCAAGAGAGAGATGCAGAGGCTTTAGAGAGTGATGCAAAGGCTCAGGAGGGGGATGCAGAGGCTCATGAGAGGGATGCAGGAGTTTAAAAGAGTGATGCAGAGGCTCAAGAAAAGGATGCAGAGGCTTAAGAAAGTGATGCAGAGGCTCAAAAAAGGGATGCAGAGGCTTAAGAGGGTGATGCAGAGGCTCAAGAGAGTGATGCAGAGGCTCAAGAGAGAGATGCACAAGTTCAAGAGAGTGATGCAGAGGATCAAGGGAGGGAAGCAAAGGCTTAAGAGAGTGTTGCAGAAGCTGAAGAGAGTGATGCAGAGGCTCTAGAGAGTGATGCAGAATCTTAAGAGAGTGATGCAGAGATTCAAGAGAGTGATGCAGAGGATCAAGAGAGTGATGCAGAGGCTCGAGAGAGTGATGCAGAGGCTCAGGAGAACGATTCAGAGGCTTAAGAGAGTGATGCAGAGACCTCAAGAGAGTGATGCAGAGTCTCAAAAGAGTGATGCAGAGGCTCATGAAAGTGATGCAGATGCTCTAGAGAGTGATGCAGAGGATCAAGAGAGTGATGCAGAGGCTCAAGAGAGTGATGCAAACGATCAAGAGTGATGCAGAGGATCAAGAGAGGGAAGCAGAGGCTTAAGAGAGTGATGCAGAGGCTGAAGAAAGTGATGCAGAGGCTGAAGAAAGTGATGCAGAGGCTCAAGAGAGTGATTCAGAGGCTTACGAGAGTGATGCAGAGGCTTAGGAGAGTGATGCAGAGGCTTAAGAGAGTGAGGCAGAGGCTCAAGAGAGGGATGCAGGGGCTTTACTGAAAGCAGCGTTGGATCACATTCTGCCCAATCCCTCCCTGCAGTTTTCAAAATATCAAAAACATAACAAATTCGACGCTTGAGCAATATTTTTGAACCAAATTCTGGCTCTCTGCACGTATTCGCAGTTTGAAATTACGACTTTTTACACCGAAAATGTGCCAATTACTGAAAGCGCCGATGGATCACATTTTGCCCAAACACTCCCTGCAGTTTTCAAAAAATCCCAAACATCCCAAATTCGAAGCTTGAGTCATATTTTGGAGCCAAGTTCTGGCACTCTGCACGTATTCGCAGTTTGAAATTACGACTTTTTATACCGATAATATGCTAATTACTGAGAGCGGCGATGTATCACATTATGCCCAAACCCTCCCTGTAGTTTTCAAAATACCCCAAACATCCCAAATTCGATCCTTGATCCTAATTTTGGAGCTAAATTCTGACTCTCTGCACGTATTCACAGTTTGAAATTACGAATTTTTATACTGAAAATATGCCAATAACTAAAAGCAGCGATAGGTCACATTTTGCCCAAACCCCCCTGCAGTTTTCAAAATATCCCTAACATCTTAAATTCGACCCGTCAGCCATAACTACTGCGAAAGCATTTGCCAAGGATGTTTTCATTAATTAATCCCAGGAATACAATCCCCTGCCGCGAAGAATCGTTTTTTCATCCAAGTACACATTTTAATGTTGCGTTAAACAAAGGTTACAGCTAAGGAAATGCGCCCAGTAAATCCTCCCCGGCCAGGATACGAACCAATGACATAACGCTAGCGGAACGCCAGACGAGTGTCTTACCATTACTTCACGGAGACTGTAAATCCAAAATCCATATACAAAAAATATGCTAATTACTGAGAGCGGCGATGGATCACATTTTGCCCAAACCCTCCCTGCAGTTTTCAAAATATCCCAAACATCTCAAATTCGACCCCTAAGAATTATTTTGGAGCCAAATTCTGGCTCCCTGCACGTATTCGCAGTTTGAAACTACGAATTTTTATACTGAAAATATGCAAATTACTGAAAGCAGCGATGGGTCATATTTTGCCCAAACCCTCCCTGCAGTTTTCAAAATATCCCCAACATCCCAAATTCAACCCTTGAGCCATATTTTGGAGCCAAATTCTGGCTCTCTGCACATATTCGCAGGTTGAAATTACGACATTTTATATCGAGAATATGCAAATTACTGAAAGCAGCGATGGGTCATATTTTGCCCCCCCTGCAGTTTTTTTAATATGCCAAACATCCCCAATTCGACGCTTGAGACATATTTTAGAGCCAAAATCGGGTTCTCTGCACGTAATCGCAGTTTGAAATATTTTCATTTTATACCGACAATATGCAAATTACTGAGAGCGGCGATGGGTCACATTTTGCCAAAACCCCCCTGCAGTTTCAAAATATCCCAAACTTCCCAAAAACGACCCTTAAGCTATATTTTGGAGTCAAATTCTGGCTGTATGCACGTATTCGCAGTTTGAAATTACGACTTTTTATTCCGAAAAAATGCCATTTACTGAGAGCGGCGAGGGATCACATTTTGCCCAAACCCTCCCTGCACTTTGCAAAATATCCAAAACATCCAAAAGTCGACCCTTGAGCCATATTTTGAAGCCAAATTCTGGCTCTCTGCACGTATTCCCAGTTTGAAATGACGACTTTTTATACCAAAAATATGCCAATTACTGAAAGCGACGATGGACCACATTTCGCCTAATCCCTCCCTGCAGTTTTCAAAATAACCTAAACATCCTAAATTCGACCTTTGAGCCTAATTTTGGAGCCACATTCTGGCTCTCTGCACGTACTCGCAGTTTGAAATTACGACTTTTTATACCGAAAATATGCTAATTAATTAGAGCTGCGATGGATCACATTTTGCCCAAGCCGTCCCTGCAATTTTCAAAATATCCCAAACATGCCAAATTCGACCCATAAGAATTATTTTGAACACAAATTCTGGCTTTCTGCACGTATTCGCAGTTTTAAATTACGAATTTTTATAACGAAAATATGACAATTACTGAAAGCGGCGATTGATCACATTTTGCCCAAACCCTTCCTGCAGTTTGCAAAATATCCAAAACATCCCAAATTCAACCCTTGTGCTATATTTTGGAGCCAAATTCAGGCTCTCTGCACGTATTTCCAGTTTGAAATGACGACTTTTTATACCAAAAATATGCCAATTACTGAGAGCGACGATGGACCACATTTTGCCTAATCCCTCCCTGTAGTTTTCAAAATATCCCAAACATCCCAAATTCGACGCTTGAGACATATTTTGGAGCCAAATTCGGGCTCTCTGCACGTATTCGCAGTTTGAATTTATTTCATTTTATACCGACAATATGCCAATTACTGAGAGCGGGATGGGTCACATTTTGCCAAAACCCCCCTGCAATTTTCAAAATATCCCAAACATCCCAAATTCGAACCTTGAGCCATATTTTGGAGCGAAATTCTGGCTCTCTGCACGTATACGCTGTTTGAAATTACGATTTTTATATATATATATATTTTTTTTTGAGATATATGCAAGAGATGTTACATTCTATTACAGCCACTAGTACGCGTAGCGTTTTGGGCAGATCCCTGGAATACGATCCCCTGCCGCGAAGAATCGTTTTTTCATCCAAGTACACATTTCAATGTTGCGTTAAACAAAGGCTACAGCTAAGGAAATGCGCCCAGTAAATCCTCCCCGACCAGGATACGAACCAATGACATAACGCTAGCGGAACGTCAGGCGAGTGTCTAACCACTACACCACGGAGACTGTAATTCCAAAATCCATATACAAAAAATATGCTAATTACTGAGAGCGGCGATGGATCACATTTTGCCCAAACCCTCCCTGCAGTTTTTAAAATATCCCAAACATCTCAAATTCGACCCTTAAGAATTATTTTGGAGCCAAATCCTGGCTCTCTGCACGTATTCGCAGTTTGAAACTACGAATTTTTATACTGAAAATATGCAAATTACTGAAAGCAGCGATGGGTCATATTTTGCCCAAACCCTCCCTTCAGTTTTCAAAATATCCCCAACATCCCCAATTCGACCCTTGAGCCATATTTTGGAGCCAAATTCTGGCTCTCTGCACATATTCGCAGGTTGAAATTGCGACATTTTATATCGAGAATATGCAAATTACTGAAAGCAGAGATGGGTCATATTTTGCCACCTCCCCTCGCAGTTTTTTTAATATCCCAAACATCCCCAATTCGTCGCTTGAGACATATTTTGGAGCCAATATCGGGTTCTCTGCACGTATTCGCAGTTTGAAATATTTTCATTTTATACCGACAATATGCAAATTACTGAGAGCGGCGATGGGTCACATTTTGCCAAAACCCCCCCTGCAGTTTCAAAATATCCCAAACTTCCCAAATTCGACCCTTAAGCTATATTTTGGAGCCAAATTCTGGCTGTCTGCACGTATTCGCAGTTTGATAATTACGACTTTTTATTCCGAAAAATGCCATTTACTGAGAGCGACGATGGATCACATTTTGCCCAAACCCTCCCTGTACTTTTCAAAATATCCAAAACATCCAAAAGTCGACCCTTGAGCCATATTTTGAAGCCAAATTATGGCGCTCTGCACGTATTCGCAGTTTGAAATTACGACTTTTTATACTGAAAATATCCCAATTACTGAAAGGAGCGATGGGTCACATTTTGCCCAAACCCCCATGCAGTTTGCAAAATATCCTAAACATCCTAAATTCGACCTTTGAGCCTAATTTTGTAGCCAAATTATGGCTCTCTGCTCGTATTCGCAGTTTGAAATTACGACTTTTTATACTGAAAATATGCTAATTACTAAGAGCGGCGATGGATCACATTTTGCCCAAACCCTCCATGCAGTTTTCAAAATATCCCAAACATCCCAAATTCGACCCTTGAGCCTAATTTTGGAGCCAAATTCTGACTCTCTGCACGTATTCGCAGTTTGAAATTACGTCTTTTTATACTGAAAATATGCCAATTACTGACACCAGCGAAAGGTCACATTTTGCCCAAACCCCCCTGCAGTTTTCAAAATATCCCAAATATCCCAAATTCGACCCTTGAGCTATATTTTGGAGTCGTCATTTCATAAAAAGTCGTCATTTCAAACTGGAAATAAGTGCAGAGAGCCTGAATTTGGCTCCAAAATATAGCACAAGGGTTGAATTTTGGATGTTTTGGATATTTTGTAAACTGCAGGAAGGGTTCGGGCAAAATGTGATCAATCGCTGCTTTCAGTAGTTGTCATATTTTCGGTATAAAAAGTCGTAACTTCAAACTGCGAATACGTGCAGAAAGCCAGAATTTGTGTTCAAAATAATTCTTATGGGTCGAATTTGGGATGATTGGGATATTTTGAAAACTGCAGGGCGGGCTTGGGCAAAATGTGATCCATCGCAGCTCTAAGTTGTTAGCATATTTTCGGTATAAAAAGTCGTAATTTCAAACTGCGAATACGTGCAGAGAGCCAGACGTTGGCTCCAAAATATAACTCAAGGGTCGAATTTGGGATATTTGGGATATTTTGAAAACTGCAGGGGGGTTTGGGCAAAATGTGACCTTTCGCTGCTGTCAGTAATTGGCATATTTTCAGTATAAAAAGACGTAATTTCAAACTGCGAATACGTGCAGAGAGTAAGAATTTGGCTCCAAAATTAGGCTCAAGGGTCGAATTTGGGATGTTTGGAATATTTGGAAAACTGCAGGGAGGGTTTGGGCAAAATGTGATCCATCGCCGCTCCCAGTAATTGACATATTTTCGATATAAAAAGTCGTAATTTTAAACTGCGAATTCGTGCAGAGAGCCAGAATGTGGTTTCAAAATTAGGCTCAAAGGTCGAATTTAGGATGTTTAGGTTATTTTGAAAACTGCACGGAGAGATTAGGCAAAATGTGGTCCATCGTCGCTCTCAGTAATTGGCATATTTTTGGTATAAAAAGTCGTCATTTCAAACTGCGAATACGTGCAGAGAGCCAGACTTTGGCTCCAAAATATAGCTCAAGGGTCGAATTTGGGATATTTGGGATATTTTGAAAACTGCACGGGGGTTCGGGCAAAATGTGACCTTTCGCTGGTGTCAGTAATTGGCATATTTTCAGTATAAAAAGACGTAATTTCAAACTGCGAATACGTGCAGAGAGTCAGAATTTGGCTCCAAAATTAGGCTCAAGGGTCGAATTTGGGATGTTTGAGACATTTTGAAAACTGCAGGGAGGGTTTGGGCAAAATGTGATCCATCGCCGCTCTTAGTAATTAGCATATTTTCAGTATAAAAAGTCGTAATTTCAAACTGCGAATACGTGCAGAGAGCCATAATTTGGCTCCAAAATTAGGCTCAAAGGTCGAATTTAGGATGTTTTAGGATATTTTGCAAACTGCATGGGGGTTTGGGCAAAATGTGACCCATCGCTCCTATCAGTAATTGGCATATTTTCAGTATAAAATTCGTAATTTTAGACTGCGAATACCCGCAGAGAGCCAGAATTTGGCTCCAAAATAATTCTTATAGGTCGAATTTGGGATGATTGGGATATTTTGAAAACTGCAGGGAAGGTTTGGGCAAAATGTGATCCATCGCCGCTTTCAGTAATTGGCATATTTTCGATATAAAAAGTCGTAATTTTAAACTGCGAATACTTCAGAGAGGCAGAATTTGCCTCCAAAATATGACACAAGCGTCGAATTTGGGATGTTTGGGATATTTTGAAAACGGTAGGGAGAATTGGGCAAAATGTGATCCATCGCCGCTTACAGTAATTGGCATATTTTCGATATAAAAAGTCGTAATTTCTAACTGCGAATACGTGCAGACAGCCAGAATTTGGCTCCAAAATATAGCTTAAGGGTCGAATTTGGGAAGTTTGGGATATTTTGAAACTGCAGGGGGGTTTTGGCAAAATGTGACCCATCGCCGCTCTCAGTAATTTGCATATTGTCGGTATAAAATGAAAATATTTCAAACTGCGAATACGTGCAGAGAACCCGATATTGGCTCCAAAATATGTCTCAAGCGTCGAATTGGGGATGTTTGGGATATTAAAAAAACGGCGAGGGGGGGTGGCAAAATATGACCCATCTCTGCTTCTAGTAATTTGCATATTCTCGATATAAAATGTCGTAATTTCAACCTGCGAATATGTGCAGAGAGCCAGAATTTGGCTCCAAAATATGGCTCAAGGGTCGAATTGGGGATGTTGGGGATATTTTGAAAACTGAAGGGAGGGTTTGGGCAAAATATGACCCATCGCTGCTTTCAGTAATTTGCATATTTTCAGTATAAAAATTCGTAGTTTCAATCTGCGAATACGTGCAGAGAGCCAGAATTTGGCTCCAAAATAATTCTTAAGGGTCGAATTTGAGATGTTTGGGATATTTCGAAAATTGCAGGGAGGGTTTGGGCAAAATGTGATCCATCGCCGCTCTCAGTAATTAGCATATTATTTTGTATATGGATTTTGTATTTACAGTCTCCGTGGTGTAGTGGTAAGACACTCGCCTGGCGTTCCGCTAGCGTTATGTCATTGGTTCGTATCCTGGCCGGGGAGGATTTACTGGGCGCATTTCCTTAGCTGTAGCCTTTGTTTAACGCAACATTAAAATGTGTACTTGGATGAAAAAACGATTCTTCGCGGCAGGGGATCGTATTCCAGGGATATGCCCGAAACGCTACGCGTACTAGTGGCTGTAATAGAATGTAACAACTCTTGTATATATCTCAAAAAAAAAAAATAAATAAATAAAAATTCGTAATTTCAAACTGCGAATACGTGCAGAGAGCCAGAATTTGGCTCCAAAATATGACTCAAGGTTCGAATTTGGGATGTTTGGGATATTTTGAAAACTGCAGGGGGAGTTTTGGCAAAATGTGACCCATCGCCGCTCTCAGTAATTGGCATATTGTCGGTATAAAATGAAATAAATTCAAATTGCGAATACGTGCAGAGAGCCCGAATTTGGCTCCAAAATATGTCTCAAGCGTCGAATTTGGGATGTTTGGGTTCTTTTGAAAATTACAGGGAGGGATTAGGCAAAATGTGGTCCATCGTGGCACTCAGTAATTGGCATATTTTTTGGTATAAAAAGTCGTCATTTCAAACTGGAAATTCGTGCAGAGTGCCTGAATTTTGCTCCAAAATATAGCACAAGGGTTGAATTTGGGATGTTTTGGATATTTTGCAAACTGCAGGAAGGGTTTCGGCAAAATGTGATCAATCGCCGCTTTCAGTAATTGTCATATTTTCGTTATAAAAAGTCGTAATTTCAAACTGCGAATACGTGCAGAAAGCCAGAATTTGTGTTCAAAATAATTCTTATGGGTCGAAATTGGGATGTTTGGGATATTTTGAAAACTGCAGGGACGGCTTGGGCAAAATGTGGTCCATCGCAGCTCTAAGTAATTAGCATATTTTCGGTATAAAAAGTCGTAATTTCAAACTGCGAATACGTGCAGAGAGCCAGAATGTGGCTCCAAAATTAGGCTCAAAGGTCGAATTTAGGATGTTTAGGTTATTTTGAAAACTGCAGGGAGGGATTAGGCGAAATGTGGTCCATCGTCGCTCTCAGTAATTGGCATATTTTTGGTATAAAAAGTCGTCATTTCAAACTGGGAATACATGCAGAGAGCCAGAATTTGGCTTCAAAATATGGCTCAAGGGTCGACTTTTGGATGTTTTGGATATTTTGAAAAGTGCAGGGAGGGTTTGGGCCAAATGTGATCCCTCGCCGCTCTCAGTAAATGGCATTTTTTCGGAATAAAAAGTCGTAATTTCAAACTGCGAATACGTGCAGACAGCCAGAATTTGGCTCCAAAATATAGCTTAAGGGTCGAATTTGGGAAGTTTGGGATATTTTGAAACTGCAGGGGGGTTTTGGCAAAATGTGACCCATCGCCGCTCACAGTAATTTGCATATTGTCGGTATAAAATGAAAATATTTCAAACTGCGAATACGTGCAGAGAACCCGATTTTGGCTCCAAAATATGTCTCAAGCGTCGAATTGGGGATGTTTGGCATATTAAAAAAACTGTTGGGGGGGCAAAATATGACCCATCGCTGCTTTCAGTAATTTGCATATTCTCGATATAAAATGTCGTAATTTCAACCTGCGAATATGTGCAGAGAGCCAGAATTTGGCTCCAAAATATGGCTCAAGGGTCGAATTTGGGATGTTGGGGATATTTTGAAAACTGCAGGGAGGGTTTGGGCAAAATATGACCCATCGCTGCTTTCAGTAATTTGCATATTTTCAGTATGAAAATTCGTAGTTTCAAACTGCGAATACAAGTAGAGAGCCAGAATTTGGCTCCAAAATAATTCTTAAGGGTCGAATTTGAGATGTTTGGGGTATTTTGAAAACTGCAGGGAGGGTTTGGGCAAAATGTGATCCATCGCTGCTCTCAGTTATTAGCATATTTTTTGTATATGGATTTTGGATTTACAGTCTCTGTGGAGTAATGGTAAGACACTCGCCTGGCGTTCCGCTAGCGTTATGTCATTGGTTCGTATCCTGGCCGGGGAGGATTTACTGGGCGCATTTCCTTAGCTGTAACCTTTGTTTAACGCAACATTAAAATGTGTACTTGGATGAAAAAACGATTCTTCGCGGCAGGGGATCGTATTCCAGGGATTAATTAATGAAAACATCCTTGGCAAATGCTTTCGCAGTAGTTATGGCTGACGGGTCGAATTTAAGATGTTAGGGATATTTTGAAAACTGCAGGGGGGTTTGGGCAAAATGTGACCTATCGCTGCTTTTAGTTATTGGCATATTTTCAGTATTAAAAATCGTAATTTCAAACTGCGAATACGTGCAGAGAGTCAGAATTTGGCTCCAAAATTAGGATCCAGGATCGAATTTGGGATGTTTGGGGTATTTTGAAAACTACAGGGAGGGTTTGGGCATAATGTGATACATCGCCGCTCTCAGTAATTGGCATATTTTCGGTATAAAAAGTCGTCATTTCAAACTGCGAATACGTGCAGAGTGCCAGAACTTGGCTCCAAAATATGACTCAAGCTTCGAATTTGGGATGTTTGGGATTTTTTGAAAACTGCAGGGAGTGTTTGGGCAAAATGTGATCCATCGCCGCTTTCAGTAATTGGCACATTTTCGGTGTAAAAAGTCGTAATTTCAAACTGCGAATACGTGCAGAGAGCCAGAATTTGGCTCAAAAATATTGTTCAAGCGTCGAATTTGTTATGTTTTTGATATTTTGAAAACTGCAGGGAGGGATTGGGCAGAATGTGATCCATCGAAGCTTTCAGTAAAGCCCCTGCATCCCTCTCTTGAGCCTCTGCCTCACTCTCTTAAGCCTCTGCATCACTCTCCTAAGCCTCTGCATCACTCTCGTAAGCCTCTGAATCACTCTCTTGAGCCTCTGCATCACTTTCTTCAGCCTCTGCATCACTCTCTTAAGCCTCTGCTTCACTCTCTTGATCCTCTGCATCACTCTTGAGCCTCTGCATCACTCTCTTGATCGTTTGCATCACTCTCTTGAGCCTCTGCAACACTCTCTTGATCCTCTGCATCACTCTCTAGAGCATCTGCATCACTTTCATGAGCCTCTGCATCACTCTTTTGAGCCTCTGCATCACTCTCTTGAGGTCTCTGCATCACTCTCTTAAGCCTCTGAATCCCTCTCTTGAGCCTCTGCATCACTTTCTTGAGCCTCTGCATCACTCTCTTGATCCTCTGCATCACTCTCTTGAATCTCTGCATCACTCTCTTAAGCTTCTGCGTCACTCTCTAGAGCCTCTGCATCACTCTCTTCAGCTTCTGCATCCCTCTCTTACGCCTTTGCTTCCCTCTCTTGATCCTCTGCATCACTCTCTTGAGCCTCTGCATCCCTCTCTTGAGCCTCTGCATCACTCTCTTGAGCCTCTGCATCACCCTCTTAAGCCTCTGCATCCCTTTTTTGAGCCTCTGCATCACTTTCTTAAGCCTCTGCATCCTTTCTTGAGCCTCTGCATAACTCTTTTAAACTCCTGCATCCCTCTCATGAGCCTCTGCATCCCCCTCCTGAGCCTTTGCATCACTCTCTAAAGCCTCTGCATCTCTCTCTTGATCCTCTGCGTCACTCTCAGGAGATTCTGCATCACTCTCTTGGGCCCCTGCATCCCTCTCTTGAGCCTCTCCATCACTCTCTTGAGCCTCTGCATCACCCTCTTAAGCCTCTGCATCCCTATTTTGAGCCTCTGCATCACTTTCTTAAGCCTCGGCATCCCTTTCCTGAGCCTCTGCATCCCTCTCTTGAGTCTGCGTCACTCTCAAGAGCCTTTGCATCTCTCTCTTGTGCCTCTGCATCTCTTACTTGAGCCTCTGCATCCCTCTTTTTAGCCCCTGCATCCCTCTCTTGAGCCCCTGCATCCCTCTCTTGAGCCCCTGCATCCCTCTCTTGAGCCTTTGCATCACTCTCTTAAGCCTCTGCATCCATCTCTTGAGCCTCTCCATCACTCTCGTAAGCCTCTGCGTCACTCTTCTGAGCCTCTGCATAACTCTCGTGAGTCTCTGCATCACTCTCTTGAGCCTCTGCATCCCTCTCGTGAGCCTCTGCAATACTCTCTTCAGCCTCTGCATCACTCTCTTAAGCCTCTGATTCCCTCTCTTGAGCCTCTGAATCCCTCTCTTGGTCCACTGCATCACTCTCTTGGGCCTGTGCATCACTCTCTTGATCCTCTGCATCGCTCTCTTGAGCCTCTGCATCACTCTCTTGAGCCTCTGCATCTCTCTCTTGAGCCTTTGCATCACTCTCTTGAGCCTCTGCATCCCTCTCTTGAGTCTCTGCATCTCTCGCTTAAGCCTCTGCATCCCTCTCTTCATCCTCTGCATCACTCTCTTGAGCCTCTGCATCCCACTCATGAGCCTCTGCATCCCTCTCCTTAGCTTTTGCATCACACTCTTAAGCCTCTGCATCCCTCTCTTGAGTCTCTGCGTCACTCTCAAGAGCCTTTGCATCTCTCTCTTGTGCCTCTGCATCCCTTACTTGAGCCTCTGCATCCCTCTCTTGAGCCCCTGCATCCCTCTCTTGAGCCTCTGCATCACTCTTTTGAGCCTCTGCATCCCTCTCGCAAGCCTCTGCATCACTCTCTTAATCTACTGCATCACTCTCGTAAGCCTCTGAATCACTCTCTTGAGCCTATGCATCCCTCTCCTGAACTCCTGCATCCCTCTCATGAACCTCTGCATCCCTCTCATGAGCCTTTGCATCACTCTCTTAAGTCTCTGCAGCCCTCTCTTGAGCCTCTGCATCACTCTCTTGAGCCCCTGCATCCCTCTCTTGAGCCTGTGCCTCACTCTCTTAAGCCTCTGCATCACTCTCTTAAGCCTCTGCATCACTCTCGTAAGCCTCTGAATCACTCTCATGAGCCTCTGCATCCCTCTGAGGATGGAACTCAGAGGTTGGTCATTGACTACCGTAAGCTAAATGTAATGACTGTTGATGATAACTTTCCAATGCCTAGATTAGATGATTGTATTGACAGTGTTGGTAAAGCCAAGTTTGTAACCAAACTAGATTCCTTTAACACCAAGAGCTCGGGAGATGAGTGCATTTATAACTGCAGATGGGTTGTATGAATTCACTGTAATGCCTTTTGTGCTGAAAAATGCCCCAGCAACTTTCCAGCTTCTTATGAACTTAGTGTTAAAAGACATACCACAATGTAGAGCTTACTTGGATGATATTGTAATTTTTCACAATAATTGGGAGGACCATATGAAAGGTTTGGCTAAACTATTAAAATGCTTAAAAGAGGCTAATTTAACTGTAAACTTACATAAATGTACTTTTGCTAGAGCTAGTATTTCTTACTTAGGATATGAAGTGGGAAATGGGAAGGTGTTACCACTCAAAAATAAAGTAAATGATATATTAGAGTATCCAGTGTTGACTAACAAGAGGGAGGTACAAAGATATCTAGGAGTGTGTGCTTATTATAGGAAGTTCTGTAAAAAATTTGCAGCAATTGCAGCTCCTTTGACAAACTTGCTATGTAAAAGTGTAAAGTTTAGATGGTCTCAGGAATGTCAGGAAGCATTTACTAAACTAAAAGGAATGTTGTCATCTGGTCCAGTGTTAGCTACTCCTGACTACTCTAAGCCATTCAAACTATATATAGATGCTTCGGACTGGGGTGCTGGTTCTGTGCTAATGCAAGTAGATGATGAGGGTATTAATCATCCAATACATTACTATTCTAAAAAATTTACTGAATGTCAACAGAATTACTCCACAGTGGAGAAGGAGACTTTATCATTATTACTAGCTGTTAAAAAATTTGACATTTATTTATCAGCCAATACTGTTGAAGTGTTTACTGACCACAACCCCTTAACATTTATTGCTAGGATGAAGAATTCCAACCAGAGAATATTAAGGTGGTCTTTATTGCTGCAAGATTACAATCTGGTCATCAAACATATTCCAGGAAAATTAAATGTAGTAGCAGATGCACTTTCTAGATTGCCAAAACCTGGAGTGACTTAGGGTTGTACTATTGCTCAGAGATGTATATATTCTTGTTTGTCTTGTGTTTATTATATATCATTTACTGTTTCTTTACAATTACTATGAAATCTGTTTGAGGTGTTAATTTTATGTGAAAAAAAGTGAAATTCCTTTAAGAATTTCCCCTTTTTTTTCTCCATGGCTTAGGAGGGGTGTTACGAACCTCACCTCCTGTGGAGGTTGGTTTCGGTTGTAAAATGTTGGTGGACACAGGGAGAGTGTATATTAATATAAATCCCCAGCTGAGATCAGAGAGGCTGCGAGTCATCATTATTACTCCGCCCAGTAAAGTACTGTAGTGCCTTCTCAGCTGGAGATCATCAGAAATGATGTGAACTTGAATAGCTTTACTATGTAAGGGAAAAATGGACTCTATAAAAATGTATGCATGGGGGAATATAGTAAATAAAATCATTAATGTGTTTGATAGCATATGTAAAGAGTAGAACATTAAGGGGCAATGAGGCAAGAGAGGTGGACGCCATCTTGACTGAAGGTGGAGGTGTATCGCTGCCGACCGTTCCTGCTATTTGAGGGGTTTTCTCCGGCCGTTCAGTCAGATAAGCCTATCCTTGTCTATATCCAGGGTTGCAAGATTGGGTAGAGTAATATTGCAGAAGTTGGAGAGGTTTTATAAGAGTCCAGGTTTCCTAGAGGCAAAATACATGTGTTGTTGGATGATAGCGGTTTGTGGCTGGGTGCATGACACCAGGAATGGGACAGTGAGCCGTGGGGTGGTCAGAGCCACTTGAGTTATAATACATAGTGATCTTATGTTGTAAGGAAAACGCCTTGTTAAATATAATCCTGTGACTTGTACGTATAAATTTGTGACTTGTGTACTAGGCTGTTTCCCTTACTCCTCATACACCCTAGACAACCTGGTAAGGACCACCACCACCAAATTCTCACTATCTCACTATGACAACGAAAACGTATCACGGCTGATAACATCAGTAACACACGCCCCGTGATAGTTCGTGATGGTTCGACAATTTCAAGTCAGGACTGGAAGGCTTCTTCCAGTCCTGATTTGAGCACTTTAAATCGTCCTCAGGCTTCACACATAAATGCCTGCTTGATTACCTCCTCTTATTGGAGCACACAACTAGGGGTTCCTCCTTTGCCAGGAGCTCAGCAAAGCGCGACCCTCTCTCACGACCTCTATTGCTTAAGTAAGGTCACGCCGTCGTCTCGCGAGCCTCGCGGGTTTTAAATATGTATATATATATATATATATATATATATATATATATATATATATATATATATATATATATATATATATATATATATATATATATATATATATATATATATATATATATATATATATATATATATATAAATAAATATGTATATATATATATATATATATATATAAGCCTATACTTGCATAAACCACAAGTGAAGATAAACAATCTTTGGACAACACCCACCAGTGGGACTCGAACCCAGAAAGCACAACTACCTTCCAGTAGCTGGCATAACTAGTATGCTTTAACCCACTACGCCATCAGACCTTACAAAAGAAGTAGATAGTTCGAGATATATATATCTCAAACATCTCTACCTCCCGAAGGCACCAGATGAGTGAGGGGTCAGTCTGCAATTTTCGTCAAGCCACTGTCAATGTGAGAGAACTCGTGTCCAGCTTATAAGCCTATACTTGCATAAACCACAAGTGAAGATAAACAATCTTTGGACAACACCCACCAGTGGGACTCGAACCCAGAAAGCACAACTACCTTCCAGTAGCTGGCATAACTAGTATGCTTTAACCCACTACGCCATCAGACCTTACAAAAGAAGTAGATAGTTCGAGATATATATATCTCAAACATCTCTACCTCCCGAAGGCACCAGATGAGTGAGGGGTCAGTCTGCAATTTTCGTCAAGCCACTGTCAATGTGAGAGAACTCGTGTCCAGCTTATAAGCCTATACTTGCATAAACCACAAGTGAAGATAAACAATCTTTGGACAACACCCACCAGTGGGACTCGAACCCAGAAAGCACAACTACCTTCCAGTAGCTGGCATAACTAGTATGCTTTAACCCACTACGCCATCAGACCTTACAAAAGAAGTAGATAGTTCGAGATATATATATCTCAAACATCTCTACCTCCCGAAGGCACCAGATGAGTGAGGGGTCAGTCTGCAATTTTCGTCAAGCCACTGTCAATGTGAGAGAACTCGTGTCCAGCTTATAAGCCTATACTTGCATAAACCACAAGTGAAGATAAACAATCTTTGGACAACACCCACCAGTGGGACTCGAACCCAGAAAGCACAACTACCTTCCAGTAGCTGGCATAACTAGTATGCTTTAACCCACTACGCCATCAGACCTTACAAAAGAAGTAGATAGTTCGAGATATATATATCTCAAACATCTCTACCTCCCGAAGGCACCAGATGAGTGAGGGGTCAGTCTGCAATTTTCGTCAAGCCACTGTCAATGTGAGAGAACTCGTGTCCAGCTTATAAGCCTATACTTGCATAAACCACAAGTGAAGATAAACAATCTTTGGACAACACCCACCAGTGGGACTCGAACCCAGAAAGCACAACTACCTTCCAGTAGCTGGCATAACTAGTATGCTTTAACCCACTACGCCATCAGACCTTACAAAAGAAGTAGATAGTTCGAGATATATATATCTCAAACATCTCTACCTCCCGAAGGCACCAGATGAGTGAGGGGTCAGTCTGCAATTTTCGTCAAGCCACTGTCAATGTGAGAGAACTCGTGTCCAGCTTATAAGCCTATACTTGCATAAACCACAAGTGAAGATAAACAATCTTTGGACAACACCCACCAGTGGGACTCGAACCCAGAAAGCACAACTACCTTCCAGTAGCTGGCATAACTAGTATGCTTTAACCCACTACGCCATCAGACCTTACAAAAGAAGTAGATAGTTCGAGATATATATATCTCAAACATCTCTACCTCCCGAAGGCACCAGATGAGTGAGGGGTCAGTCTGCAATTTTCGTCAAGCCACTGTCAATGTGAGAGAACTCGTGTCCAGCTTATAAGCCTATACTTGCATAAACCACAAGTGAAGATAAACAATCTTTGGACAACACCCACCAGTGGGACTCGAACCCAGAAAGCACAACTACCTTCCAGTAGCTGGCATAACTAGTATGCTTTAACCCACTACGCCATCAGACCTTACAAAAGAAGTAGATAGTTCGAGATATATATATCTCAAACATCTCTACCTCCCGAAGGCACCAGATGAGTGAGGGGTCAGTCTGCAATTTTCGTCAAGCCACTGTCAATGTGAGAGAACTCGTGTCCAGCTTATAAGCCTATACTTGCATAAACCACAAGTGAAGATAAACAATCTTTGGACAACACCCACCAGTGGGACTCGAACCCAGAAAGCACAACTACCTTCCAGTAGCTGGCATAACTAGTATGCTTTAACCCACTACGCCATCAGACCTTACAAAAGAAGTAGATAGTTCGAGATATATATATCTCAAACATCTCTACCTCCCGAAGGCACCAGATGAGTGAGGGGTCAGTCTGCAATTTTCGTCAAGCCACTGTCAATGTGAGAGAACTCGTGTCCAGCTTATAAGCCTATACTTGCATAAACCACAAGTGAAGATAAACAATCTTTGGACAACACCCACCAGTGGGACTCGAACCCAGAAAGCACAACTACCTTCCAGTAGCTGGCATAACTAGTATGCTTTAACCCACTACGCCATCAGACCTTACAAAAGAAGTAGATAGTTCGAGATATATATATCTCAAACATCTCTACCTCCCGAAGGCACCAGATGAGTGAGGGGTCAGTCTGCAATTTTCGTCAAGCCACTGTCAATGTGAGAGAACTCGTGTCCAGCTTATAAGCCTATACTTGCATAAACCACAAGTGAAGATAAACAATCTTTGGACAACACCCACCAGTGGGACTCGAACCCAGAAAGCACAACTACCTTCCAGTAGCTGGCATAACTAGTATGCATAACTAGTATGCTGGCATAACTAGTTATGCCAGCTACTGGAAGGTAGTTGTGCTTTCTGGGTTCGAGTCCCACTGGTGGGTGTTGTCCAAAGATTGTTTATCTTCACTTGTGGTTTATGCAAGTATAGGCTTATAAGCTGGACACGAGTTCTCTCACATTGACAGTGGCTTGACGAAAATTGCAGACTGACCCCTCACTCATCTGGTGCCTTCGGGAGGTAGAGATGTTTGAGATATATATATCTCGAACTATCTACTTCTTTTGTAAGGTCTGATGGCGTAGTGGGTTAAAGCATACTAGTTATGCCAGCTACTGGAAGGTAGTTGTGCTTTCTGGGTTCGAGTCCCACTGGTGGGTGTTGTCCAAAGATTATATATATATATATATATATATATATATATATATATATATATAAATAAATATGTATATATATATATATATATATATATATATATATATATATATATATATATATATATATATATATATATATATATATATATATATATATTGTGACGGTGTTCTCCCCCTTATATTTCTCCCACGCCTGCAGTAAGAGTCATGTCCACTTTACCCGAGCGTTCTCTACGTCGCAGGCATAGGTTTGGTATATGTGGGAGAAAGGAGTGTTCTCGGAGTGCCGAGAAATTTGTAAAAGAAGAGTCTTTTGGCCTGTGGTTTAGGCCCTTTAGGAAGCCAATATGGCGCTGGCTCTTCTGTTTTCCCGCCAAAACTGTGTGACGTCAGTGACACCAGATTGGTCGCCGACAGCGACGTGGCACAGGGAGCCAATGAAAACCTCCCGGGGCGAATATGACGTCACGAAGGAAGGGGGGTCCGGTCATCGCGCCGCGCTGGCGCCATCAGTCTAAGACAGACGTCAAGGAGGTCGGACGTGCGCTGGGGGGTCCTGTCAGTTGGACAGTTTACCCCGTCTCCGGAGGACTTACGCATCACCCGTGGTCTGCCATCACCTGTGGGGTCTTCCTTCGTTCATGTGTTGGACCAGAGAAGGAATTGACAGAATATTGAGCAACAAGTGCTCCAGGAACAGGTGTTGTGCAAGAGTGGAGTCTGACATGATGCAGAGGCTCAGGAGAGTGATGCAGAGGCTCAAAGGAATAATGCAGAGGCTCAAGAGAGTGATGCAGAGGCTCAAGAGAGTGATGCAGACGATCAAGAGAGTGATGCAGAGGCTCAAGAGAGTGATGCTGAGGATCAAGAGAGGGAAGCAGAGGCTTATGACAGTGATGCAGAGGCTGAAGAGGGTGATGCAGAGGCTGTAGAGAGTGATGCAGAGGCTTAAGCGAGTGATGCAGAGGCTTAAGAAAGGGATGCAGAGGCTCAAGAGAGGGATGCAGAGGCTCAAGAGAGTGATTCAGAGGCTTACGAGAGTTATGCAGAGGATCAAGAGTGTGATGCAGAGGCTCGAGAGAGTTATGCAGAGGCCTCATGAGAGGGATTCAGAAGCTTAAGAGAGTGATGCAAGGCTGAAGAGAGATTTGCAGAGGCTCAAGAGAGGGATGAAGAGGCTGAAGAGAGTGATGCAGAGGCTCAAGAGAGTTATGCAGAGGCTCAAGAGAGTGATGCAGAGGCTCAAGAGAGTTGTGCAGAGGCTCAAGAGTTATGCAGAGGCTCAAGAGAGTGATGCAGAGGCTCAAGAGAGTGATGCAGAGGATCAAGAGAGGGATGCAGAGGCTTAAGAGAGTGATGCAGAGACCTCAAGAGAGTGATGCAGAGGCTAAAGAGAGTGATGCAGAGGATCAAGAGAGGGATGCAGAGGCTTATGAGAGTGATGCAGAGGCTGAAGAGAGTGTTGCAGAGGCTTACGAGAGGGATGCAGAGGCTCAACAGAGTGATGTAGAGGCTCAAGAGAGTGATGCAGAGGCTTAGGACAGTGATGCAGAGGCTGAAGAGAGTGTTGCAGAGGCTCAAGAGAGGGATGCAGAGGCTCAAGAGAGTGATGCAGAGGCTCAAGAGAGTGATGAAGAGGCTCAAGAGAGTTATGCAGAGGATTAAGAGAGGGAAGCAGAGGCTCAGGAGAGTGATGCAGAGGCTCAAGAGAGTGATGCAGAGGCTCAAGAGAGTTATGCAGAGGCTCAAGAGAGTGATGCAGAGGCTCAAGAGAGTGATGCAGAGGCTCAAGAGAGTGATGCAGAGGATCAAGAGAGGGATGCAGAGGCTTAAGAGAGTGATGCAGAGACCTCGAGAGAGTGATGCAGAGGCTCAAGAGAGTGATGCAGAGGATCAAGAGAGGGATGCAGAGGCTTATGAGAGTGATGCAGAGGCTGAAGGGAGTGTTGCAGAGGCTTACGAGAGGGATGCAGAGGCTCAAGAGAGTGATGTAGAGGCTCAAGAGAGTGATGCAGAGGCTTAAGAGAGTGATGCAGAGGCTGAAGAGAGTGTTTCAGAGGCTCAAGAGAGGGATGCAGAGGCTCAAGAGAGTGATGCAGAGGCTCAAGAGAGTGATGAAGAGGCTCAAGAGAGTTATGCAGAGGCTTAAGAGAGGGAAGCAGAGGCTCAAGAGAGTGATGCAGAGGCTCAGGAGAATGATGCAGAGGCTCAAGAGAGTGATGCAGAGGCTTTAGAGAGTGATGCAGAGGCTCAAAGGAATAATGCAGAGGCTCAAGAGAGTGATGCAGAGGCTCAAGAGAGTGATGCAGACGATCAAGAGAGTGATGCAGAGGCTCAAGAGAGTGATGCTGAGGATCAAGAGAGGGAAGCAGAGGCTTATGAGAGTGATGCAGAGACTGAAGAGGGTGATGCAGAGGATGTAGAGAGTGATGCAGAGGCTTAAGCGAGTGATGCAGAGGCTTAAGAAAGGGATGCAAAGGCTCAAGAGAGGGATGCAGATTCTCAAGAGAGTGATTCAGAGGCTTACGAGAGTGATGCAGAGGATCAAGAGTGTGATGCAGAGGCTCGAGAGAGTTATGCAGAGGCCTCAAGAGAGGGATTCAGAAGCTTAAGAGAGTGATGCAGAGGCTGAAGAGAGATTTGCAGAGGCTCAAGAGAGGGATGAAGAGGCTGAAGAGAGTGATGCAGAGGCTCAAGAGAGTTATGCAGAGGCTCAAGAGAGTGATGCAGAGGCTCAAGAGAGTGATGCAGAGGATCAAGAGAGGGATGCAGAGGCTTAAGAGAGTGATGCAGAGACCTCAAGAGAGTGATGCAGAGGCTCAAGAGAGTGATGCAGAGGATCAAGAGAGGGATGCAGAGGCTTATGAGAGTGATACAGAGGCTGAAGAGAGTGTTGCAGAGGCTTACGAGAGGGATGCAGAGGCTCAAGAGAGTGATGTAGAGGCTCAAGAGAGTGATGCAGAGGATTAAGAGAGTGATGCAGAGGCTGAAGAGAGTGTTGCAGAGGCTCAAGAGAGGGATGCAGAGGCTCAAGAGAGTGATGCAGAGGCTCAAGAGAGTGATGAAGAGGCTCAAGAGAGTTATGCAGAGGCTTAAGAGAGGGAAGCAGAGGCTCAAGAGAGTGATGCAGAGGCTCAGGAGAGTGATGCAGAGGCTCAAGAGAGTGATGCAGAGGCTTAAGAGAGTGATGAAGAGACCTCAAGAGAGTGATGCAGAGGCTCAAGAGAGGGATGCAGAGGCTCAAGAGAGTGATTCAGAGGCTTTCGAGAGTGACGCAGAGGCTTAAGAATGTGATGCAGAGGCTTAAGAGAGGGATGCAGAGGCTCAAGAGAGGGATGTAGAGGCTCAAGAGAGTTATGCAGAGGCTCAAGAGAGTGATGCAGAGGATCAAGAGAGTGATGCAGAGGATCAAGAGGGTGATGCTGAGAATCAAGTGAGGGAAGCAGAATCTCAAGAGAGTGATGCATAGGCTGAAGAGAGTGTTGCAGAGGCTGAAGAGAGGGATGCAGAAGCTCAAGAGAGTGATGCAGAGGCTCAAGAGAGTGATGCAGAGGCTCAAGAGAGTTATGCAGAGGATCAAGAGAGTGATGCAGAGGCATAAGATTGTGATGCAGATGATCAAGAGAGGGAAGCAGAGGCTTATGACAGTGATGCAGAGGCTGAAGAGGGTGATGCAGACTCTGTAGAGAGTGACGCAGAGGCTTAAGAATGTAATGCAGAGGCTTAAGAGAGGGATGCAGAGGCTCAAGAAAGTGATGCAGAGGCTCTAGAGAGGGATGCAGAGGCTGAAGAGAGTGATGCAGAGGCTGAAGAGAGGGATGTAGAGGCTCAAGAGAGTTATGCAGAGGCTCAAGAGAGTGATGCAGAGGATCAAGAGAGTGATGCAGAGGCTCAAGAGAGTGATGCTGAGGATCAAGAGAGGGAAGCAGAATCTCAAGAGAGTGATGCAGAGGCTGAAGAGAGTGTTGCAGAGGCTGATGAGAGGGATGCAGAGGCTCAAGAGAGTGATGCAGAGGCTCAAGAGAGTGATGCAGAGGATCAAGAGAGGGATGCAGAGGCTTAAGAGAGTGATGCAGAGACCTCAAGAGAGTGATGCAGAGGCTAAAGAGAGTGATGCAGAGGATCAAGAGAGGGATGCAGAGGCTTATGAGAGTGATGCAGAGGCTGAAGAGAGTGTTGCAGAGGCTTACGAGAGGGATGCAGAGGCTCAACAGAGTGATGTACAGGCTCAAGAGAGTGATGCAGAGGCTTAAGAGAGTGATGCAGAGGCTGAAGAGAGTGTTGCAGAGGCTCAAGAGAGGGATGCAGAGGCTCAAGAGAGTGATGCAGAGGCTCAAGAGAGTGATGAAGAGGCTCAAGAGAGTTATGCAGAGGATTAAGAGAGGGAAGCAGAGGCTCAAGAGAGTGATGCAGAGGCTCAAGAGAGTGATGCAGAGGCTCAAGAGAGTTATGCAGAGGCTCAAGAGAGTGATGCAGAGGCTCAAGAGAGTGATGCAGAGGCTCAAGAGAGTGATGCAGAGGATCAAGAGAGGGATGCAGAGGCTTAAGAGAGTGATGCAGAGACCTCGAGAGAGTGATGCAGAGGCTCAAGAGAGTGATGCAGAGGATCAAGAGAGGGATGCAGAGGCTTATGAGAGTGATGCAGAGGCTGAAGGGAGTGTTGCAGAGGCTTACGAGAGGGATGCAGAGGCTCAAGAGAGTGATGTAGAGGCTCAAGAGAGTGATGCAGCGGCTTAAGAGAGTGATGCAGAGGCTGAAGAGAGTGTTGCAGAGGCTCAAGAGAGGGATGCAGAGGCTCAAGAGAGTGATGCAGAGGCTCAAGAGAGTGATGAAGAGGCTCAAGAGAGTTATGCAGAGGCTTAAGAGAGGGAAGCAGAGGCTCAAGAGAGTGATGCAGAGGCTCAGGAGAATGATGCAGAGGCTCAAGAGAGTGATGCAGAGGCTTTAGAGAGTGATGCAGAGGCTCAAAGGAATAATGCAGAGGCTCAAGAGAGTGATGCAGAGGCTCAAGAGAGTGATGCAGACGATCAAGAGAGTGATGCAGAGGCTCAAGAGAGTGATGCTGAGGATCAAGAGAGGGAAGCAGAGGCTTATGAGAGTGATGCAGAGACTGAAGAGGGTGATGCAGAGGCTGTAGAGAGTGATGCAGAGGCTTAAGCGAGTGATGCAGAGGCTTAAGAAAGTGATGCAGAGGCTCAAGAGAGGGATGCAGAGGCTCAAGAGAGTGATTCAGAGGCTTACGAGAGTGATGCAGAGGATGAAGAGTGTGATGCAGAGGCTCGAGAGAGTTATGCAGAGGCCTCAAGAGAGGGATTCAGAAGCTTAAGAGAGTGATGCAGAGGCTGAAGAGAGATTTGCAGAGGCTCAAGAGAGGGATGAAGAGGCTGAAGAGAGTGATGCAGAGGCTCAAGAGAGTTATGCAGAGGCTCAAGAGAGTGATGCAGAGGCTCAAGAGAGTGATGCAGAGGATCAAGAGAGGGATGCAGAGGCTTAAGAGAGTGATGCAGAGACCTCAAGAGAGTGATGCAGAGGCTCAAGAGAGTGATGCAGAGGATCAAGAGAGGGATGCAGAGGCTTATGAGAGTGATGCAGAGGCTGAAGAGAGTGTTGCAGAGGCTTACGAGAGGGATGCAGAGGCTCAAGAGAGTGATGTAGAGGCTCAAGAGAGTGATGCAGAGGATTAAGAGAGTGATGCAGAGGCTGAAGAGAGTGTTGCAGAGGCTCAAGAGAGGGATGCAGAGGCTCAAGAGAGTGATGCAGAGGCTCAAGAGAGTGATGAAGAGGCTCAAGAGAGTTATGCAGAGGCTTAAGAGAGGGAAGCAGAGGCTCAAGAGAGTGATGCAGAGGCTCAGGAGAGTGATGCAGAGGCTCAAGAGAGTGATGCAGAGGCTTAAGAGAGTGATGCAGAGACCTCAAGAGAGTGATGCAGAGGCTCAAGAGAGGGATGCAGAGGCTCAAGAGAGTGATTCAGAGGCTTTCGAGAGTGACGCAGAGGCTTAAGAATGTGATGCAGAGGCTTAAGAGAGGGATGCAGAGGCTCAAGAGAGGGATGTAGAGGCTCAAGAGAGTTATGCAGAGGCTCAAGAGAGTGATGCAGAGGATCAAGAGAGTGATGCAATGGATCAAGAGGGTGATGCTGAGAATCAAGTGAGGGAAGCAGAATCTCAAGAGAGTGATGCATAGGCTGAAGAGAGTGTTGCAGAGGCTGAAGAGAGGGATGCAGAAGCTCAAGAGAGTGATGCAGAGGCTCAAGAGAGTGATGCAGAGGCTCAAGAGAGTTATGCAGAGGATCAAGAGAGTGATGCAGAGGCATAAGATTGTGATGCAGATGATCAAGAGAGGGAAGCAGAGGCTTATGACAGTGATGCAGAGGCTGAAGAGGGTGATGCAGACTCTGTAGAGAGTGACGCAGAGGCTTAAGAATGTAATGCAGAGGCTTAAGAGAGGGATGCAGAGGCTCAAGAAAGTGATGCAGAGGCTCTAGAGAGGGATGCAGAGGCTGAAGAGAGTGATGCAGAGGCTGAAGAGAGGGATGTAGAGGCTCAAGAGAGTTATGCAGAGGCTCAAGAGAGTGATGCAGAGGATCAAGAGAGTGATGCAGAGGCTCAAGAGAGTGATGCTGAGGATCAAGAGAGGGAAGCAGAATCTCAAGAGAGTGATGCAGAGGCTGAAGAGAGTGTTGCAGAGGCTGATGAGAGGGATGCAGAGGCTCAAGAGAGTGATGCAGAGGCTCAAGAGAGTGATGCAGAGGCTCAAGAGAGTTATGCAGAGGATCAAGAGAGTGATGCAGAGGCATAAGATTGTGATGCAGATGATCAAGAGAGGGATGCAGAGGCTATGAGAGTGATGCAGAGGCTGAAGAGAGTGTTGCAGAGGCTTAAGAGAGGGATGCAGAGGCTCAAGAGAGTGATGCAGAGGCTCAAGAGAGTGTTGCAGAGGCTCAAGAGAGTGATGCAGAGGCCTAAGAGAGGGATGCAGAGGCTTAAGAGAGTGATGCAGAAGCTTAAGAGAGGGATGCAGAGGCTCAAGAGAGTGATGCAGAGGCTTAAGAGAAGGATGCAGAGGCTCAAGAGAGTGATGCAGAGGCTCAAGAAAGGGATGCAGAGTAAGAAAGTGATGCAGAGGCTCGAAAGAGGGATGCAGAGGCTTAAGATGGTGATGCAGAGGCTCAAGAGAGAGACACAGAGGCTCAAGAAAGTGATGCAGAGGCTTAAGAAAGTGATGCTGAGGCTCAAAAGAGGGATGCAGAGGCTTAAGAGGGTGATGCAGAGGCTCAAGAGAGGGATTCAGAGGCTTAAGAGAGGGATGCAGAGATCTCAAGAGAGTGATGCAGAGGCTCAAGAGAGTGATGCAGAGGATCAAGAGAGGGATGCAGAATCTTAAGCCCAAACCCTATATCACATAGAGGAAAAGGGGATGATAAACGTCAAAATATTGCTATATTCCATGATTTTTAGTGCGAAACAAAATGCAAGAAAACTTGCTTAAAATGCAATATTATGCGAAATTCTGGGCTGCATCCCTCTCTTGAGCCTCTGCATCACTCCCAAGAGCCTCTGCATCCCTCTCTTGTGCCTCTTCATTCCTCACTTGAGCCTCTGCATCCCTCTCTTGAGGCTCTGCATCACTCTCTTGAACTCTTGCATCCCTCTCATGAGCCTCTGAATCCCTCACGTGAGCCATGGCATCACTCTCTTAAGCCTCTGCATCCCTCTCTTGAGCCTCTGCGTCACTCTCAAGAGCCTCTGCATCCCTCACTTTTGCCTCTGCTTCCCTCACTCTAGCCTCTGCATCCCTCTCTTGAGCCCCTGCATCCCTCTCTTGAGCCTTTGCATCCCTCTCTTTAGCCTCTGCATCCCTCTCCTAAGCCTCTGCATCACTCTCTTAAGCCTCTGCATCACTCTCGTAACCTTCTGAATTACTCTGTTGAGCCTCTGCACCACTTTCTTGAGCCTCTCCATCACTCTCTTAAGCCTCTGCATCTCTCTCTTCCGCCTCTGCATCACTCTCTTGAGTCTCTGCATCACTCTCTTGAGCTTCTACATCCCTCTCCTGAGCCTCTGCATCCCTCTCTAAAGACTCTGCATCACTTTCTTGAGCCTTTGCATCACTCTCTTAAGCCTCTGCATCCCTCTCTTGAGCCTCTTCATCCCTCTTTTGAGCCTCTGCAACACTCTTCAGTCTCTGCATCACTCTTTTGAGCCTTTGCATCACTCTCCTGAGCCTCTGCATCCCTCTCTTAATCCTCTGCATCCCTTTCTTGAGCCTCTGCATCACTCTCTTGAACTCCTGCATCCCTCTCATGAGCCTCTGCATCCCTCTCCTGAGCCTTTGCATCACTCTCTTAAGCCTCTGCATTCCTCTCTTGAGCCTCTGCGTCACTCCGAAGACCCTCTGCATCCCTCTCTTGCGCCTCTGCATCCCACAATTGAGCCTCTGCATCCCTCTCTTGAACCCCTGCATGCCTCTCTTCAGCCTCTGCATCCCTCTCTTCAGCCTCTGCATCCCTCGCTTCAGCCTCTGCATCACTCTCTTAAGCCTCTGCATCACTCTCTTATGCCTCTGAATCACTCTCTTGAGCCTCTGCATCCCTCTCTTGA